>NC_136262.1:218334469-218611969 GCF_964187855.1 Myxine glutinosa | reverse complement strand
AAAAATGAAATGATATATCGAATTAGAGTTGCAATAAAACTGTCAGAGAGAGCAAGACAGCACAGGCCTAACTAAACAGGCCTCAAAGCTATGCGAGTTAATAAAATGGTGGATATTTGTTTACATGAAGCCTCTCTCAGAATTGGTGGAGCTATTCTCCTAACGGAGTAAGCCACACCCCCGGACAGACAGAATCACCTATGCCTATATAGATGTTACGTTCATTAGGACCAATCAAATTTGCCGCTTGCAGTCCCCACCCATGTCCTTGTTTGTCAAGACTGCGTTGGTAAAGGTGTTCTGTCTTTGAACTCTCTTGTTTGTGTTGCTTTGGTTGTCATCATTTTCTAATGACCTCACTTTCTAATTGAGATAGAATTTCATTGATGACTTTTGTGGATTTGGGGATTAGTTTGAGGTTTACTGAAAGAGAAGAAAATCGAGGGCACACACCAACCAATCACTTTTCCACATGGACATCTGTCTCACTCCTTGTTTTCTTATAATAAGCACACATTGAATCACAATTTATAATAACCTTTATGATTTTGTGCCAGAGTTTTATTTGAAGTTGATTTTTCAGCTTTCTCAATGGAATATCGTTTTAGTTGTGATCAAAGGTATTGATTGTTTTCAAAAAGTCAGTGATCAATGTTGTATAGTTGAATGTGAAGGAAGTTGACATCATCATTGTTAATAAGCTGATGTCATGAATGTCTATGAACCGACGCGCTGAACAGATGTGCGCATGCGTGAATAAAGCATCCCTGGTTATGGCCTCCATCTTATGAGTTGTGTTTCGTTCATGTGGTTATGCAGACTGGAATAATTTGGTGTATTCACCTGTTCTGTATGCAGGGGCGTATCTACGGAAAATAGCGCCTATGGCAACACTGAAATTATGCCCCTGTCCAACATCTGACACCCATCTTTGAGATAACTTTACCATAAAATCAGCTCAAAAATACAAGTCAAGCTCGTTAATCTTTTAATTAACAAATTATGGCACTACATGAAAATTACAACAATTACAACTAACAATTACAATTACAACTGCACCTTCCTTGTTTTCACTGATGCAAATTGGTCTATGATGTGCTCAAAGTCAGTTTCTTCTCTTTCTGCACTCAGCAGAGCAAGATCACAGACTCTGCCTTGACCCATGGAGGCTCTCAAATACGAAAGTATTAGTTTTAACTTGCTGAATGATCTCTCACAGCTGGCGATGGAAACTGCGATGGTTAGCATTATCTGAATAGCAATGCGAAGATTGGGGAAGACGCTCTCATCTCCACACTGAACAATTCATTCGAGAAGCTCTTCAGGTCTTGATATTTTCACGTTGGCCCGACTTGATAGCTTGATAGTGAGAGTGACTCACTGACCAACACTTCTCTTTCATCATCAAAATGATCTCGGAGGGCTTTCAAATCCAGGGCAGCATCGTGAAAGTTCATGCTAGGATCCTGCAGCCTCTTTTGAATATGGTCAATGCGAATGAGTACTTTGTTCCAAAATCCTAGCAAAGTCAGAAAATCGTAACTCAACATGCGGTTATACAGCTGCCTTGCGTCACTTCTTGTTTCACTGGTCTCGTTTTCATTGTCTATCATGTCCTGGAGAACTTGAAGTATATCCTCAAGGTACTTGTTGACAGGCTTCACTGCTTCTTTCCTTGCACTCCACCTGGTTTCGGACTCCGACTTAACAACCACAGGCACGGCGTTTTTGAGTTTTTCCCAGTGCTGTGTTCAACGAGAGAAGAACACATAGAGAGCTTCGATGGTTCCAAAAAACGTGACCATCATTGTATCCTGCTTGGCTGCATGTACACCCACCAAGTTGAGTGAGTGATTGTCTCAATTCACAAACACTGCCAGGTTGTTTTTCTCACTTATTCTTTGATGAACACACCACTTCTGTGTCCAGCCATCACAGCAGCGTTGTCATAGCTCTGTGACCGACAATCTGGTAGCTCCATTTCGTCCTTCTCTAGCTGTTTCAAGATGTCTTCAACCAAGCTCTCAGCATCCTTTTGGCTTATCTGGATAAAACCAAGGAAGGACTCTAACACGGACTGTTTTCCTCTCAAAATCAAACTCCACGTACCTCACTACTTCTGACATCTGCTCACGGTGTGCCTGATCAGGAGTAAAGTCGAACATGACACCATAGTACTTGGCTTTACGAATGCTTCTCAGTAAACTCTGGCAAACAGTGGATGCCATCATGTGGATGAATTCGTTCTGGACACCCGGTGAAAGATAAGACATGGATCCAGGATGACTTTCCACACGAGTGAGGTGTTCTTTCATGACAGGGTCAAAGATGGCCAGTAGTTTCAGTAAGCGAAGGAAATTTCCCACATTGGAGTCATCGTCCAGATGAAGTGACTCCCTGTGTCCTCGCAAAGCCAGGTTCTGAGTCGCAAGGAATTTTATGCAGTGAAGGATTCTCGTCAAAATATCATGCCGCTTCTGCTTTTCCTTCTCAATCTGTGACTGAAGTTCCGCGTCAATAACTCCTCTGTTTTCAGCTAAATTTCTTTCCATTTCTTTCCACTGTGTGAAGCACTCCCGATGATTCTGAGCATTTTCATGAACACTAATCCTTTCAGGTGCTTTCCACTGGTTGAATCCACTTTCCTGCTCCAATGAGGATTGATGGTCTGACCAGGAACAGGAATAGAGAAGACAACAGATACAAAATGCAGACTTTTTAGAAGGGTAATAGACCAGCCATGAGCGAGTCACTTCCTCACCATGACCATTTCCCAATTTCCTCTTGAACCAAGTTTTGCTCATTGAGGGGTTATTTGTTGGCAGGAAAGGCCCCTCACTGTTTGGAAATACTTCGAACCCAGCTTTATTATTTCTGTTCTCAACACGTCAGGCAGAATTGCTTTTCCAGTATCCTTGCCGAACTTCAGAAGTCCAATTTCAGGCTGTTCAATCACTTCTGGTATGACAGTTCGAGGCTCTTCGACACCATCCAGTTCACGAGATTCAGTGTCGTCAGGTTCAATCTCGTCAGGTAAATCTCGTCAATAAACTCAACATCACCACCACATGCCCAGGTTCTCTCTGGCAGCCTCACTTTTAATCTCGTCATACTCGGATTTATCTGACTTGACTCCCTCCTCGGCTTGTGACGCATTTGTACTTGATCCACCTTCGGATTCTAACAAACTTGTGGCAGGTGCAGGCGACTCCATGGAACGTGTCGAACAACTTGTTCCGGGCTTTTCAAAGAAGGGCAGGAAGAACTTGCTTGACTTCTTGGCTTCCTCAGTCTCCAACTTTTGTCTCTTCCGTCCTTCAGCTCCACTTTCCTTCTTCGTGAAGAAACATTTCATGGTCTTCTTTCACAATGCTCTGAAATAAGGAAATGGCACTTTTAATAAGAACATTAAATTTCACAGATTTTGCACTGTCCCCCAAATATTCCTGCAGGTCGCACAAGATCTGGCAGCAACCCTCTTATGGTTAAACTGCCAAAATCAAGACTCTCTGCTCACCTTCACTCCTCTTTTCTCCCACCTCTGGAACAAACTCCCACACTCTCTTCAATCCCACTCCTCCCTCCAGGTCTTTAAAACAGCTGTTCACCATCATCTCTTATCTTCCCCCATCCAAAACCTTGATCTTTTCTACCCCCGCTAATTCACCCCAGATCCACTTTTTTGAAATACCAACTTCTTTCCTGGAAATTCTAGGAGTGTCCATGTGTTTTATACTTCTCCCCCCCCCCCCCCCCCTTCCCACGCCTCCTTCCCCCCCCCCAAGCGCTCTCCCTCCCACAGATCTCCCGATGTCCCTGCTCTCAAATGTTGTGTTTGTGTGCTTCCCCATCTCTCCCCACTCCCCTTATATGTTTTACGTGCCTGTTTGATTTTTTTTTGTGTGATTAATGTTAGCTCTTTCACCAGCCTCGATCTTGTATACAACAACAACAACAAAAAAAAAAAAAAAAAAGATTAATTCATGGCTTAGATGGAAAAATTACACTGAAATTAAATGGAAAAAATAGATCAATTACAACCAGATAAAATATGGCAAAGAGTACCTGGCACGGAGTACTGACTCCCCATTCTTCAACTACTGCTCGACTGACTCCAACAAGCCCTTCTTCTAAGCACGTTTTGTCATATTCTTCGACACTGTTGAGTCCCTCCTGCAAGATAAACAAGAAAAAGAGCAATCAGAGATTGCAAACCCTCGCCAGGATGTATTTTCAGTGGTTTTTAAGTTTCAGTGGTTCAGTGGCTTTTGTGTTTAAACAAACTAGGGCATGCCCGTACTATATCTATATCTAAAATTATATCCCCCCCCTCTATTTACATGAAATGGTTTGGTCCAAAGCGAACGGCTTGCGAGTGGTGACAATCCCCCCCCCTCTATTTACATGAAATGGTTCGGTCCAAAGCGAACGGCTTGCGAGTGGTGACAATCCCCCCCCTCTATTTACATGAAATGGTTCGGTCCAAAGCGAACGGCTTCCGGAGTTTGGTAAAGAAATCGCCATCGCGTACACAAACGCGCAGGAAAGCGAATGAATCGCAAATTCGTTTTTATTAGTTTTAAAACATCGTTTAACGCCAACATAGCGCCAACATAGTTTGCAAACGTGAAATAAATGAATACGCTGTCAAATGTGCCATCCGAGGCAGAGTGTGCCCGCCACGTTCGGCACACGCGATCGTTCGCTGCTCTCTGATTGGTTGAATCGTTTTTTGGACATAGCTCGGTAAGTAATTGTCCGATTAATATGAAACCTTGAAAAGGCACATCCTCGGGTCCCCAGCAATATACCTGGCAAGTTAAAAGTATATCGGACCCGTGGTTGTCGAGAAACAGCGGTCACAGACAAACGTACAAACGTACAAACGTACAGACAGAGATTACTGGAATTATAGATAGATATGGAGACCGAACCACGTGACCGATGACGTCATTATTTATTTTTTTCTCCACTGATTTATGCCTACATGACGCTCAAGAAATTTCATCTGATCGGATGAAGTTTTGTACTTGTCGCGTTATGACGTCATAATGGAGGCACCTATGACAACATCATTAACATATTTTATTCGCCATGGAGAGTTCTTTACAATGAGCCATGCCTAAATTTTTTCTATTCAGCGCTTTTGGAGGTACAGAGGTGCAAAAATTTTCGGTTTTTCCAAGATGACAGCCAAACCACGTGACGTCATAATTATAATTTAAAAAATTATACAGGTGGGGTTGCACCTATGGTGGAAATTTCCTGTCAATCGGACCAATGGTTGCAGAGAAAATAATATTTATTCTATGCGAAAAAACAGACAAACAGACTCAAATGCAATACCCTCTCCTCATTCGAGGGCAACAAGATCGGAATCCAACAGCAGCGGAGCTGGGCTTGTAAAATAAACCACAAACACATATGATTAGCTTTTTAAACAGTCGTTAATGCTGTTCATCTATCTATAATTCCAGTAATCTCTGTGTGTGTGTGTGTCTGTGTGTCTGTGTGTTTGTTTGTCTGTGACCGCTGTTTCTCGACAACCACGGGTCCGATATACTTGAAACTTGCCAGGTATATTGCTGGGGACCCGAGGATGTGCCTTTTCAAGGTTTCATATTAATCGGAGAAGTAGTTACCGAGCTATGGCGATTTCTTTACCAAACTCCGCAAGCCGTTCGCTTTGGACCAAACCATTTCATGTAAATAGAGGGGGGGGGGGGGGGGATTGTCACCGTACTCGCAAGCCGTTCGCTTTGGCTTTGCGAATGGACCAAACCATTTCATGTAAATAGAGGGGGGGGATTGCCACCGTACTCGCAAGCCGTTCGCTTTGGCTTTGCGAATGGACCAAACCATTTCATGTAAATAGAGGGGGGGGGGGGGGGGGATATAATTTTAGATATATATATAGTACGGGCATGCCCTAGTAACATTAAACAAAGAAATTTGGAGGAATCCCGACATCCCTGAGGTACGCTTTACTTACAGAACTGAGCGAAGATCTACTGCAATCTATATACCCCACAAGTGTTGGGTAAATAACATGACCCTTCCTAGTGTTAGCTTAGTGGTTAGGGTGCCGGCTTGGGATCCTAGGATCCTGGGATCCTGGGTTTGAATCCTGGTCGATCACTGAATTAACGCCAGAGGGGTTGACTCAGCCTGTCATCCTTCCGAGGTCGGCAAATTGAGTACCAGTTCACTGGTAATTCCCTGTGTGTCGCAAAGGGCGACTAACATGGTTGGCGGCAGGAAGAGCATCCGGCCATAAAACATTGCTTCAAAAAGGGGCCATGGTGCCCAAAAAAGGCCAACCCCTGCTCTGCAGGGAAAAATGGCATCTAAAGGTGGTTCTTCTTCTTCCTGCCGGGCCTATAAGTACTGTGTCGTTGGAAGAAACATAACGCCGATGCTTTCAATATTTCATGGTCATTTTAACAATTGGTGTGTTTGTGTTTCACACTGAATGAAAAACGTAAAGGCAGAGCATGGCAATTGTGATATATGACAGGTTCGACGATATGTTCAGCCTGAACAAAGTTATGACGTCAAAATGGAGCCACCTATGACATCATCATTAACATATTTTATTCCCCATGGAGAGTTCTTTACAATGAGCCATGTCTCAATTTTTTTCTATTCAGCGCTTTTGGAGATACTAGGGCATGCCCGTACTATATATATGCCCGTACTATATATCTATCTAAAATTATATCCCCCCCCTCTATTTACATGAAATGGTTTGGTCCATTCGCAACGCCAAAGCGAACGGCGAACGGCTTGCGAGTACAGTGACAATCCCCCCCCTCTATTTACATGAATGGTTTGGTCCATTCGCAACGACCACAGAACCCCCCCCTCTATTTACATGAAATGGTTCGGTCCAAAGCGAACGGCTTCCGGAGTTTGGTAAAGAAATCGCCATCGCGTACACAAACGCGCAGGAAAGCGAATGAATCGCAAATTCGTTTTTATTAGTTTTAAAACATCGTTTAACGCCAACATAGCGCCAACATAGTTTGCAAACGTGAAATAAATGAATACGCTCTCAAATGTGCCATCCGAGGCAGAGTGTGTCCGCCACGTTCGGCACACGCGCTAGTTCGCTGCTCTCTGATTGGTTGAATCGTTTTTTGGACATCGCTCGGTAAGTAATTGTCCGATTAATATGAAACCTTGAAAAGGCACATCCTCGGGTCCCCAGCAATATACCTGGCAAGTTTCAAGTATATCGGACCCGTGGTTGTCGAGAAACAGCGGTCACAGACAAACACACAGACAGACACACACACACACAGAGATTACTGGAATTATAGATAGATAGAGGTGCAACGTTTTTCGGTTTTTCCAAGATGGCGGGAGAACCACGTGACTTATGATGTCATCATTATTTTTTTTTCCCCACCAGTTTATGCCGACATGGTGCTCAAGAAATTGCATCTTGATCGGATGAAGTTTTGTACTTGTCAAATTATGACGTCGTAATGGAGGCTCCAATGACATCATTAACATATTTTATTCCCATGGTGAGTTCTTTACAATGAGCCATGTCACAATTTTTTTATATTCAGCACTTTCGGAAATTATAGAGGTGCACATTTTTTCGGTTTTTCCAAGATGGCGGCCTAACCACGAAACCGATGACGTCATCATTATTTTGTTTCTCCATCAGTTTATGCCGTCATGTCGCTCAAGAAATTGCATCTTGATTGGATGAAGTTTTGTACTTGTCGAATTATGACGTCATAATGGAGGCCTTGGGCCGAGAGAGTTAAAAATTGGGCACAGTCTATTCCAGGTCAAGACAAATATGTGTGTAAAGTTTGGCGATTCTATGTGCAACGGTGTAGACGTAGTACTGCGAACAGACAGACAAACAGATGAAAAATCGGTCAGAGACCGAGGACTTGCCGGAATGTACTTTTTTATCGGCCATGTAGGACAAATATGGCGACCGAACCACGTGACCGATGACGTCATCATTAACATATTTTAATCCCCATGGAGAGTTCTTTACAATGAGCCATGTCTCAATTTTTTCTATTCAGCACTTTCGGAGCTGTTGAGGTGCAAAGTTTTCGGTTTTTCCAAGATGGCGGCCGAACCACGTGACATATGACGTCGTCATTAACATTTTTTATTCCCCATGGAGAGTTATTAACAATGAGCCATGTCTCAATTTTTTCTGTTCAGCACTTTCGGAGATATGGAGGTGCAAAGTTTTTCGGTTTTTCCAAGATGGCGGCCGAACCACCTGACCGATGACGTCATCATTAACATATTTTATTCCGCATGGAGAGTTCTTTACAATGAGCCATGTCTCAATTTTTTCTGTTCAGCACTTTTGGAGATATAGTGGTGCAAAGTTTTGCCGTTTTTCCAAGATGGCGGCCGACCACGTGACATATGACATCATTAACATATTTTATTCCCCATGGAGAGTTTTTTACAATGAGCCATGTCTCAATTTTTTCTGTTCAGCACTTTTGGAGATTTCGTGGTGCAAAGTTTTGCCGTTTTTCCAAGATGGCGGCCGACCACGTGACTGATGACGTCATCATTAACATATTTTATTCCCCATGTGGAGTTCTTTACAATGAGCCATGTCTCAATTTTTTCTGTTCAGCACTTTTGGCGATATAGTGGTGCAAAGTTTTGCCGTTTTTCCAAGATGGCGGCCGACCACGTGACATATGACGTCATCATTAACATATTTTATTCCCCATGGAGAGTTCTTTACAATGAGCCATGTCTCAATTTTTTCTGTTCAGCACTTTTGGAGATATCGTGGCGCAACGTTTTGCCGTTTTTCCAAGATGGCGACCGAACCACGTGACTGATGGCGTGATCATTTACATATTTTATTCCCCATGGAGAGTTCTTTACAATGAGCCATGTCTCAATTTTTTCTGTTCAGTACTTTCGGAGATATAGAGGTGCAACGTTTTTCGGTTTTTCCAAGATGGCTGCTGAACCACGTCACCGATGACGTCATCAATTGGGCACAGTCTATTCCAGGGCAAGACCAATATGTGTGCAAAGTTTGGCGATTCTACGTGCAACGGTGCAGACGCAGTGCTGCAAACAGACAGACAGACAGACAGACAAACAGACAAACAGACAAACAGACAAATGAAAAATCGGTCAGAGACCGAGGACTTGCCGGAATGTACTTTTTTATCGGCCATTTAGGACAAATATGGCGGCTGAACCACGTGACCGATGACGTCATCATTAACATATTTTATTCCCCATGGAGAGTTCTTTACAATGAGCCATGTCTCAATTTTTTCTCTTCAGCACTTTTGGAAATATAGTGGTGCAAAGTTTTGCCGTTTTTCCAAGATGGCGGCCGACCACGTGACTGATGACGTCATCATTAACATATTTTATTCCCCATGGAGAGTTCTTTACAATGAGCCATGTCTCAATTTTTTCTGTTCAGCACTTTTGGAGATATAGTGGCGCAACGTTTTGCCGTTTTTCCAAGATGGCGCCCGAACCACGTGACTGATGACGTCATCATTTACATATTTTATTCCCCATGGAGAGTTCTTTACAATGAGCCATGTCTCAATTTTGTCTGTTCAGTACTTTCGGAGATATAGAGGTGCAAAGTTTTTCGGTTTTTCCAAGATGGCGGCCGAACCACGTCACCGATGACGTCATCAATTGGGCACAGTCTATTCCCGGGCAAGACCAATATGTGTGCAAAGTTTGGCGATTCTCCGTGCAACGGTGTAGACGCAGTGCTGCAAACAGACAGACAGACAAACAGATGAAAAATCGGTCAGAGACCGAGGACTTGCCGGAATTTACTTTTTTATCGGCCATTTAGGACAAATATGGCGGCTGAACCACGTGACCGGTGACGTCATCATTAACATATTTTATTCCCCATGGAGAGTTCTTTACAATGAGTCATGTCTCAATTTTTTCTATTCAGCACTTTCGGAGATATGGAGGTGCGAGGTTTTTCCAAGATGGCGGCTAAACCACGTGACCGATGACGTCATTATTAACATGTTTTATTCCCCATGGAGAGTTCTTTACAATGAGCTATGTCTCAATTTTTTCTATTCAGCACTTTCGGAGATATGGAGGTGCTAGGTTTTTCCAAGATGGCGGCTAAACCACGTGACCGATGACGTAATCAATTGGGCACAGTCTATTCCAGGGCAAGACCAATATGTGTGCAAAGTTTGGCGATTCTACGTGCAACGGTGTAGACGCAGTGCTGCAAACAGACAGACAGACAGACAAACAGACAGACAAACAAACGAACAGATCAACATACTTGCCGGAATCTTTTCCGGCAAGTAACAAACAGACAGATGAAAAATCGGTCAGAGACCGAGGACTTGCCGGAAAGTACTTTTTTATCGGCCATTTAGGACAAATATGACGGCTGAACCACGTGACCGATGACGTCATCATGAACATATTTTATTCCCCATGGAGAGTTCGTTGCAATGAGCCATGTCTCAATTTTTTCTGTTCAGTACTTTCGGAGATATGGAGGTGCAAAGTTTTTCCAAGATGGCGGCCGAACCACGTGACCTATGACGTCATCATTAATATGTTTTATTCCCAAAGGAGAGTTCTTTACAATGAGCCATGTCTCAACTTTTTCTGTTCAGCACTTTTGGAGATTTCGTGGTGCAAAGTTTTGCCGTTTTTCCAAGATGGCGGCCGACCACGTGACTGATGATGTCATCATTAACATATTTTATTCCCCATGGAGAGTTCTTTACAATGAGCCATTTCTCAATTTTTTCTGTTCAGTACTTTCGGAGATATAGAAGTGCAAATTTTTTCGGTTTTTCCAAGATGGCGGCCGAACCACGTCACCGATGACGTCATCAATTGGGCACAGTCTATTCCAGGGCAAGACCAATATGTGTGCAAAGTTTGGCGATTCTCCGTGCAACGGTGTAGACGCAGTGCTGCAAACAGACAGACAGACAGACAGACAAACAGACAGACAGACAAACAAACGAACAGATCAACATACTTGCCGGAATCTTTTCCGGCAAGTAACAAACAGATGAAAAATCGGTCAGAGACCGAGGACTTGCCGGAATGTACTTTTTTATCCGCCATTTAGGACAAATATGGCGGCCGAACCACGTGACCAATGACGTCATCATTAACATATTTTATTCCCCATGGAGAGTTCTTTACAATGAGCCATGCCTCAATTTTTTCTATTCAGGACTTTTGGAGATGTGGAGGTGCAGAGTTTTTTGGTTTTTCCAAGATGGCGGCCGACCACGTGACATATGACATCATTAACATGTTTTATTCCCCATGGAGAGTTTTTTACAATGAGCCATGTCTCCATTTTTTCTGTTCAGCACTTTTGGAGATTTCGAAGTGCAAAGTTTTGCAGTTTTTCCAAGATGGCGGCCGACCACGTGACTGATGACGTCATCATTAACATATTTTATTCCCCATGTGGAGTTCTTTACAATGAGCCATGTCTCAATTTTTTCTGTTCAGCACTTTTGGCGATATAGTGGTGCAAAGTTTTGCCGTTTTTCCAAGATGGCGGCCGACCACGTGACATATGACGTCATCATTAACATATTTTATTCCCCATGGAGAGTTCTTTACAATGAGCCATGTCTCAATTTTTTCTGTTCAGCACTTTTGGAGATATCGTGGCGCAACGTTTTGCCGTTTTTCCAAGATGGCGACCGAACCACGTGACTGATGACGTCATCATTTACATATTTTATTCCGCATGGAGAGTTCTTTACAATGAGCCATATCTCAATTTTTTCTGTTCAGCACTTTCGGAGATGTGGAGGTGCAGAGTTTTTCGGTTTTTCCAAGATGGCGGCCGAACCACGTGACCGATGACGTCATCAATTGGGCACAGTCTATTCCAGGGCGAGACCAATATGTGTGCAAAGTTTGGCGATTCTACTTGCAACGGTGTAGACGCAGTGCTGCAAACAGACAGACAGACAGACAGACAAACAGACAAACAAACGAACAGATCAACATACTTGCCGGAAAATTTTTTCCGGCAAGTAACAAACGAACAGATCAACATACTTGCCGGAAAAAATTTTCCGGCAAGTAATGAAAAATCGGTCAGAGACCGAGGACTTGCCGGAATGTACTTTTTTATCGGCCATTTAGGACAAATATGGCGGCCGAACCACGTGACCGATGACGTCATCATTAACATATTTTATTCCCCATGGAGAGTTCTTTACAATGAGCCATGTCTCAATTTTTTCTATTCAGCACTTTTGGAGATGTGGAGGTGCAGAGGTTTTCGGTTTTTCCAAGATGGCGGCCGATCCACGTGACCAATGACATCATCATTAACATATTTTATTCCCCATGGAGAGTTCTTTACAATGAGCCATGTCTCAATTTTTTCTATTCAGCACTTTCGGAGATATGGAGGTGCTAAATTTTTCGGTTTTTCCAAGATGGCGGCCGACCACGTGACATATGACGTCATCATTAACATATTTTATTCCCCATGGAGAGTTCTTTACAATGAGCCATGTCTCAATTTTTTCTGTTCAGCACTTTTGGAGATATAGTGGCGCAACGTTTTGCCGTTTTTCCAAGATGGCGACCGAACCACGTGACTGATGACATCATCATTTACATATTTTATTCCCCATGGAGAGTTCTTTACAATGAGCCATGTCTCAATTTTTTCTGTTCAGTACTTTCGGAGATATAGAGGTGCAAAGTTTTTCGGTTTTTCCAAGATGGCGGCCGAACCACGTCACCGATGACGTCATCAATTGGGCACAGTCTATTCCAGGGCAAGACCCATATGTGTGCAAAGTTTGGCGATTCTACGTGCAACGGTGTAGACGCAGTGCTGCAAACAGACAAACAGACAAACAGACAGACAGACAGACAGACAAATGAAAAATCGGTCAGAGACCGAGGACTTGCCGGAATGTACTCTTTTATCGGCCATTTAAGACAAATATGGCGTCCGAACCACGTGATAGATGACGTCATCATTAACATATATTATTCCCCATGGAGAGTTCTTTACAAAGAGCCATGTCTCAACTTTTTCTATTCAGCACTTTTGGAGATATGGAGGTGCTACGTTTTTCGGTTTTTCCAAGATGGCAGCCGAACCACGTGACCTATGATGTCATCATTAACATATTTTATTCCCCATGGAGAGTTCTTTACAATGAGCCATGTCTCAATTTTTTCTATTCAGCACTTTCAGAGATATGGAGGTGCACAATTTTTCGGTTTTTCCAAGATGGCGGCCGAACCACGTGACATATGACGTCATCATTAACATATTTTATTCCCCATTGAGAGTTCTTTACAATGAGCCATGTCGCAATTTTTTCCATTCTGCACTTTTGGAGATATAGTGGTGCAAAGTTTTCCCATTTTTCCAAGATGGCGGCCGAACCACGTGACCGATGGCGTCATCATTAACATATTTTATTCCCCATGGAGAGTTCTTTACAATGAGCCATGTCTCAATTTTTTCTGTTCAGCACTTTTGGAGATTTTGTGGTGCAAAGTTTTGCCGTTTTTCCAAGATGGCGGCCGACCACGTGACTGATGACGTCATCATTAACATATTTTATTCCCCATGGAGAGTTCTTTACAATGAGCCATGTCTCAATTATTTCTGTTCAGCACTTTTGGAGATATAGTGGTGCAAAGTTTTGCCGTTTTTCCAAGATGGCGGCCGACCACGTGACATATGATGGCATCATTAACATATTTTATTCCCCATGGAGAGTTCTTTCCAATGAGCCATGTCTCAATTTTTTCTGTTCAGCACTTTTGGAGATATAGTGGCGCAACGTTTTGCCGTTTTTCCAAGATGGCGACCGAACCACGTGACTGATGACGTCATCATTTACATATTTTATTCCCCATGGAGAGTTCTTTCCAATGAGCCATGTCTCAATTTTTTCTGTTCAGCACTTTTGGAGATATAGTGGCGCAACCTTTTTGCCGTTTTTCCAAGATGGCGACCGAACCACGTGACTGATGACGTCATCATTTACATATTTTATTCCGCATGGAGAGTTCTTTCCAATGAGCCATGTCTCAATTTTTTCTGTTCAGTACTTTCGGAGATATAGAGGTGCAAATTTATTCGGTTTTTCCAAGATGGCGGCCGAACCACGTCACCGATGACGTCATCATTGAGGCACAGTATATTAGAGGGCAAGACCATTATGTGTGCAAAGTTTGGCGATTCTCCGTGCAACGGTGTAGACGCAGTGCTGCAAACAGACAAACAGACAGACAAACAGACAGACAAACAGACAGACAGACAAACAAACGAACAGATCAACATACTTGCCGGAAAAAAATTTCCGGCAAGTAATGAAAAATCGGTCAGAGACCGAGGACTTGCCGGAATGTACTCTTTTATCGGCCATTTAAGACAAATATGGCGTCCGAACCACGTGATAGATGACGTCATCATTAACATATATTATTCCCCATGGAGAGTTCTTCACAAAGAGCCATGTCTCAACTTTTTCTATTCAGCACTTTTGGAGATATGGAGGTGCTACGTTTTTCGGTTTTTCCAAGATGGCAGCCGAACCACGTGACCTATGATGTCATCATTAACATATTTTATTCCCCATGGAGAGTTCTTTACAATGAGCCATGTCTCAATTTTTTCTATTCAGCACTTTCAGAGATATGGAGGTGCACAATTTTTCGGTTTTTCCAAGATGGCGGCCGAACCACGTGACATATGACGTCATCATTAACATATTTTATTCCCCATTGAGAGTTCTTTACAATGAGCCATGTCTCAATTTTTTCCATTCTGCACTTTTGGAGATATAGTGGTGCAAAGTTTTCCCATTTTTCCAAGATGGCGGCCGAACCACGTGACCGATGGCGTCATCATTAACATATTTTATTCCCCATGGAGAGTTCTTTACAATGAGCCATGTCTCAATTTTTTCTGTTCAGCACTTTTGGAGATTTTGTGGTGCAAAGTTTTGCCGTTTTTCCAAGATGGCGGCCGACCACGTGACTGATGACGTCATCATTAACATATTTTATTCCCCATGGAGAGTTCTTTACAATGAGCCATGTCTCAATTATTCTGTTCAGCACTTTTGGAGATATAGTGGTGCAAAGTTTTGCCGTTTTTCCAAGATGGCGGCCGACCACGTGACATATGACGTCATCATTAACATATTTTATTCCCCATGGAGAGTTCTTTCCAATGAGCCATGTCTCAATTTTTTCTGTTCAGCACTTTTGGAGATATAGTGGCGCAACGATTTGCCGTTTTTCCAAGATGGCGACCGAACCACGTGACTGATGACGTCATCATTTACATATTTTATTCCCCATGGAGAGTTCTTTACAATGAGCCATGTCTCAATTTTTTCTGTTCAGCACTTTTGGAGATATAGTGGTGCAAATTTTTGCCGTTTTTCCAAGATGGCGGCCGACCACGTGACATATGACGTCATCATTAACATATTTTATTCCCCATGGAGAGTTCTTTACAATGAGCCATGTCTCAATTTTTTCTGTTCAGTACTTTCAGAGATATAGAGGTGCAAATTTATTCGGTTTTTCCAAGATGGCGGCCAAACCACGTCACTGATGACGTCATCATTGAGGCACAGTATATTAGAGGGCAAGACCATTATGTGTGCAAAGTTTGGCGATTCTCCGTGCAACGGTGTAGACGCAGTGCTGCAAACAGACAAACAGACAGACAAACAGACAGACAAACAGACAGACAGACAAACAAACGAACAGATCAACATACTTGCCGGAAAATTTTTCCGGCAAGTAACAAACAGACAAACAGACAAACAGACAGACAAACAGACAAATGAAAAATCGGTCAGAGACCGAGGACTTGCCGGAATGTACTCTTTTATCGGCCATTTAAGACAAATATGGCGTCCGAACCACGTGATAGATGACGTCATCATTAACATATATTATTCCCCATGGAGAGTTCTTTACAATGAGCCATGTCTCAATTTTTTCCATTCTGCACTTTTGGAGATATAGTGGTGCAAAGTTTTCCCATTTTTCCAAGATGGCGGCCGAACCACGTGACCGATGGCGTCATCATTAACATATTTTATTCCCCATGGAGAGTTCTTTACAATGAGCCATGTCTCAATTTTTTCTGTTCAGCACTTTTGGAGATTTTGTGGTGCAAAGTTTTGCCGTTTTTCCAAGATGGCGGCCGACCACGTGACTGATGACGTCATCATTAACATATTTTATTCCCCATGGAGAGTTCTTTACAATGAGCCATGTCTCAATTATTCTGTTCAGCACTTTTGGAGATATAGTGGTGCAAAGTTTTGCCGTTTTTCCAAGATGGCGGCCGACCACGTGACATATGACGTCATCATTAACATATTTTATTCCCCATGGAGAGTTCTTTCCAATGAGCCATGTCTCAATTTTTTCTGTTCAGCACTTTTGGAGATATAGTGGCGCAACGATTTGCCGTTTTTCCAAGATGGCGACCGAACCACGTGACTGATGACGTCATCATTTACATATTTTATTCCCCATGGAGAGTTCTTTACAATGAGCCATGTCTCAATTTTTTCTGTTCAGCACTTTTGGAGATATAGTGGTGCAAATTTTTGCCGTTTTTCCAAGATGGCGGCCGACCACGTGACATATGACGTCATCATTAACATATTTTATTCCCCATGGAGAGTTCTTTACAATGAGCCATGTCTCAATTTTTTCTGTTCAGTACTTTCGGAGATATAGAGGTGCAAATTTATTCGGTTTTTCCAAGATGGCGGCCGAACCACGTCACTGATGACGTCATCATTGAGGCACAGTATATTAGAGGGCAAGACCATTATGTGTGCAAAGTTTGGCGATTCTCCGTGCAACGGTGTAGACGCAGTGCTGCAAACAGACAAACAGACAGACAAACAGACAGACAAACAGACAGACAGACAAACAAACGAACAGATCAACATACTTGCCGGAAAATTTTTCCGGCAAGTAACGAACAGATCAACATACTTGCCGGAAAATTTTTTCCGGCAAGTAATGAAAAATCGGTCAGAGACCGAGGACTTGCCGGAATGTACTTTTTTATTGGCCATTGAGGACAAATATGGCGGCCGAACCACGTGACCGATGACGTCATCATTAACATATTTTATTCCCCATGGAGAGTTCTTTTCAATGAGGCATGTCTCAATTTTTTCTATTCAGCACTTTTGGACACATAGAGGTGCTAAGTTTTTCGGTTTTTCCAAGATGGCGGCCGAACCACGTGACATATGACGTCATCATTAACATATTTTATTCCCCATGGAGAGTTCTTTACAATGAGCCATGTCTCAATTTTTTCTGTTCAGTACTTTCGGAGATATAGAGGTGCAAAGTTTTTCGGTTTTTCCAAGATGGCGGCCGACCACGTGACTGATGATGTCATCATTAACATATTTTATTCCCCATGGAGAGTTCTTTACAATGAGCCATGTCTCAATTTTTTCTGTTCAGTACTTTCGGAGATATAGAAGTGCAAAGTTTTTCGGTTTTTCCAAGATGGCGGCCGAACCACGTCACCGATGACGTCATCAATTGGGCACAGTCTATTCCAGGGCAAGACCAATATGTGTGCAAAGTTTGGCGATTCTCCGTGCAACGGTGTAGACGCAGTGCTGCAAACAGACAAACAGACAGACAAACAGACAAACAGACAAACAAATGAAAAATCGGTCAGAGACCGAGGACTTGCCGGAATGTACTCTTTTATCGGCCATTTAAGACAAATATGGCGTCCGAACCACGTGATAGATGACGTCATCATTAACATATATTATTCCCCATGGAGAGTTCTTCACAAAGAGCCATGTCTCAACTTTTTCTATTCAGCACTTTTGGAGATATGGAGGTGCTACGTTTTTCGGTTTTTCCAAGATGGCAGCCGAACCACGTGACCTATGATGTCATCATTAACATATTTTATTCCCCATGGAGAGTTCTTTACAATGAGCCATGTCTCAATTTTTTCTATTCAGCACTTTCAGAGATATGGAGGTGCACAATTTTTCGGTTTTTCCAAGATGGCGGCCGAACCACGTGACATATGACGTCATAATTAACATATTTTATTCCCCATTGAGAGTTCTTTACAATGAGCCATGTCTCAATTTTTTCCATTCTGCACTTTTGGAGATATAGTGGTGCAAAGTTTTCCCATTTTTCCAAGATGGCGGCCGAACCACGTGACCGATGGCGTCATCATTAACATATTTTATTCCCCATGGAGAGTTCTTTACAATGAGCCATGTCTCAATTTTTTCTGTTCAGCACTTTTGGAGATTTTGTGGTGCAAAGTTTTGCCGTTTTTCCAAGATGGCGGCCGACCACGTGACTGATGACGTCATCATTAACATATTTTATTCCCCATGGAGAGTTCTTTACAATGAGCCATGTCTCAATTATTCTGTTCAGCACTTTTGGAGATATAGTGGTGCAAAGTTTTGCCGTTTTTCCAAGATGGCGGCCGACCACGTGACATATGACGTCATCATTAACATATTTTATTCCCCATGGAGAGTTCTTTCCAATGAGCCATGTCTCAATTTTTTCTGTTCAGCACTTTTGGAGATATAGTGGCGCAACGATTTGCCGTTTTTCCAAGATGGCGACCGAACCACGTGACTGATGACGTCATCATTTACATATTTTATTCCCCATGGAGAGTTCTTTACAATGAGCCATGTCTCAATTTTTTCTGTTCAGCACTTTTGGAGATATAGTGGTGCAAATTTTTGCCGTTTTTCCAAGATGGCGGCCGACCACGTGACATATGACGTCATCATTAACATATTTTATTCCCCATGGAGAGTTCTTTACAATGAGCCATGTCTCAATTTTTTCTGTTCAGTACTTTCGGAGATATAGAGGTGCAAATTTATTCGGTTTTTCCAAGATGGCGGCCGAACCACGTCACTGATGACGTCATCATTGAGGCACAGTATATTAGAGGGCAAGACCATTATGTGTGCAAAGTTTGGCGATTCTCCGTGCAACGGTGTAGACGCAGTGCTGCAAACAGACAAACAGACAGACAAACAGACAGACAAACAGACAGACAGACAAACAAACGAACAGATCAACATACTTGCCGGAAAATTTTTCCGGCAAGTAATGAAAAATCGGTCAGAGACCGAGGACTTGCCGGAATGTACTCTTTTATCGGCCATTTAAGACAAATATGGCGTCCGAACCACGTGATAGATGACGTCATCATTAACATATATTATTCCCCATGGAGAGTTCTTCACAAAGAGCCATGTCTCAACTTTTTCTATTCAGCACTTTTGGAGATATGGAGGTGCTACGTTTTTCGGTTTTTCCAAGATGGCAGCCGAACCACGTGACCTATGATGTCATCATTAACATATTTTATTCCCCATGGAGAGTTCTTTACAATGAGCCATGTCTCAATTTTTTCTATTCAGCACTTTCAGAGATATGGAGGTGCACAATTTTTCGGTTTTTCCAAGATGGCGGCCGAACCACGTGACATATGACGTCATCATTAACATATTTTATTCCCCATTGAGAGTTCTTTACAATGAGCCATGTCTCAATTTTTTCCATTCTGCACTTTTGGAGATATAGTGGTGCAAAGTTTTCCCATTTTTCCAAGATGGCGGCCGAACCACGTGACCGATGGCGTCATCATTAACATATTTTATTCCCCATGGAGAGTTCTTTACAATGAGCCATGTCTCAATTTTTTCTGTTCAGCACTTTTGGAGATTTTGTGGTGCAAAGTTTTGCCGTTTTTCCAAGATGGCGGCCGACCACGTGACTGATGACGTCATCATTAACATATTTTATTCCCCATGGAGAGTTCTTTACAATGAGCCATGTCTCAATTTTTTCTGTTCAGCACTTTTGGAGATATAGTGGTGCAAAGTTTTGCCGTTTTTCCAAGATGGCGGCCGACCACGTGACATATGACGTCATCATTAACATATTTTATTCCCCATGGAGAGTTCTTTACAATGAGCCATGTCTCAATTTTTTCTGTTCAGTACTTTCGGAGATATAGAGGTGCAAATTTATTCGGTTTTTCCAAGATGGCGGCCGAACCACGTCACTGATGACGTCATCATTGAGGCACAGTATATTAGAGGGCAAGACCATTATGTGTGCAAAGTTTGGCGATTCTCCGTGCAACGGTGTAGACGCAGTGCTGCAAACAGACAAACAGACAGACAAACAGACAGACAAACAGACAGACAGACAAACAAACGAACAGATCAACATACTTGCCGGAAAATTTTTCCGGCAAGTAATGAAAAATCGGTCAGAGACCGAGGACTTGCCGGAATGTACTTTTTTATCGGCCATTTAGGACAAATATGGCGGCCGAACCACGTGACCGATGACGTCATCATTAACATATTTTATTCCCCATGGAGAGTTCTTTACAATGAGCCATACCTCAATTTTTTCTGTTCAGGACTTTTGGAGATGTGGAGGTGCAGAGTTTTTCGGTTTTTACAAGATGGCGGCCGACCACGTGACTGATGACGTCATCATTAACATATTTTATTCCCCATGGAGAGTTCTTTACAATGAGCCATGTCTCAATTTTTTCTGTTCAGCACTTTTGGAGTTATAGTGGTGAAATTTTTTGCCGTTTTTCCAAGATGGCGGCCGACCACGTGACATATGACGTCATCATTAACATATTTTATTCCCCATGGAGAGTTCTTTACAATGAGCCAAGTCTCAATTTTTTCTGTTCAGCACTTTTGGAGATATAGTGGCGCAACGTTTTTCGGTTTTTCCAAGATGGCGCCAGAACCACGTGACTGATGACGTCATCATTTACGTATTTTATTCCCCATGGAGAGTTCTTTACAACGAGCCATGTCTCAATTTTTTCTGTTCAGTACTTTCGGAGATATAGAGGTGCAAAGTTTTTCGGTTTTTCCAAGATGGCGGCCGAACCACGTCACCGATGACGTCATCAATTGGGCACAGTCTATTCCAGGGCAAGACCAATATGTGTGCAAAGTTTGGCGATTCTACGTGCAACGGTGTAGACGCAGTGCTGCAAACAGACAGACAGACAGACAGACAGACAGACAAACAGACAGACAAACGAACAGATCAACATACTTGCCGGAAAAAATTTTCCGGCAAGTAATGAAAAATCGGTCAGAGACCGAGGACTTGCCGGAATGTACTTTTTTATCGGCCATTTAGAACAAATATGGCGGCCGAACTATGTGATACATGACGTCATCATTAACATATTTTATTCCCCATGGAGAGTTCTTTACAATGAGCCATACCTCAATTTTTTCTGTTCAGGACTTTTGGAGATGTGGAGGTGCAGAGTTTTTCGGTTTTTCCAAGATGGCGGCCGACCACGTGACTGATGACGTCATCATTAACATATTTTATTCCCCATGGAGAGTTCTTTACAATGAGCCATGTCTCAATTTTTTCTGTTCAGCACTTTTGGAGTTATAGTGGTGAAAATTTTTGCCGTTTTTCCAAGATGGCGGCCGACCACGTGACATATGACGTCATCATTTACGTATTTTATTCCCCATGGAGAGTTCTTTACAACGAGCCATGTCTCAATTTTTTCTGTTCAGTACTTTCGGAGATATAGAGGTGCAAAGTTTTTCGGTTTTTCCAAGATGGCGGCCGAACCACGTCACCGATGACGTCATCAATTGGGCACAGTCTATTCCAGGGCAAGACCAATATGTGTGCAAAGTTTGGCGATTCTACGTGCAACGGTGTAGACGCAGTGCTGCAAAGACAGACAGACAGACAGACAAACAGATGAAAAATCGGTCAGAGACCGAGGACTTGCCGGAATGTACTTTTTTATTGGCCATTTAGGACAAATATGGCGGCCGAACCACGTGACCGATGACGTCATCATTAACATATTTTATTCCCCATGGAGAGTTCTTTTCAATGAGCCATGTCTCAATTTTTTCTATTCAGCACTTTCGGAGATGTGGAGGTTTCGGTTTTTCCAAGATGGCGGCCGAACCACGTGACATATGATGTCATCATTAACAAATTTTATTCCCCATGGAGAGGTCTTTACAATGAGCCATGTCTCAATTTTTTCCATTCTGCACTTTTGGAGATATAGTGGTGCAAAGTTTTTGCCGTTTTTCCAAGATGGCGGCCGAACCACGTGACCGATGGCATCATCATTAACATATTTTATTCCCCATGGAGAGGTCTTTACAATGAGCCATGTCTCAATTTTTTCTGTTCAGCACTTTTGGAGATATAGTGGTGCAAAGTTTTGCCGTTTTTCCAAGATGGCGGCCGACCACGTGACATATGACATCATTAACATATTTTATTCCCCATGGAGAGTTTTTTACAATGAGCCATGTCTCAATTTTTTCTGTTCAGCACTTTTGGAGATTTCGTAGTGCAAAGTTTTGCCGTTTTTCCAAGATGGCGGCCGACCACGTGACTGATGACGTCATCATTAACATATTTTATTCCCCATGTGGAGTTCTTTACAATGAGCCATGTCTCAATTTTTTCTGTTCAGCACTTTTGGCGATATAGTGGTGCAAAGTTTTGCCGTTTTTCCAAGATGGCGGCCGACCACGTGACATATGACGTCATCATTAACATATTTTATTCCCCATGGAGAGTTCTTTACAATGAGCCATCTCAATTTTTTCTGTTCAGCACTTTTGGAGATATCGTGGCGCAACGTTTTGCCGTTTTTCCAAGATGGCGACCGAACCACGTGACTGATGACATCATTTACATATTTTATTCCGCATGGAGAGTTCTTTACAATGAGCCATGTCTCAATTTTTTCTGTTCAGTACTTTCGGAGATATAGAGGTGCAACGTTTTTCGGTTTTTCCAAGATAGCGGCCGAACCACGTCACCGATGACGTCATCAATTGGGCACAGTCTATTCCAGGGCAAGACCAATATGTGTGCAAAGTTTGGCGATTCTACGTGCAACGGTGTAGACGCAGTGCTGCAAACAGACAGACAGACAGACAGACAAACAGACAGACAGACAAACGAACAGATCAACATACTTGCCGGAATCTTTTCCGGCAAGTAACGAACAGATCAACATACTTGCCGGAATCTTTTCCGGCAAGTAATGACAAATCGGTCAGAGACCGAGGACTTGCCGGAATGTACTTTTTTATCGGCCATTTAGAACAAATATGGCGGCTGAACCACGTGATAGATGACGTCATCATTAACATATTTTATTCCCCATGGAGAGTTGTTTACAATGAGCCATGTCTCAATTTTTTCTGCTCAGCACTTTTGGAGATATAGAGGTGCAAAGTTTTGCCGTTTTTCCAAGATGGCGGCCGACCACGTGACATATGACATCATCATTAACATATTTTATTCCCCATGGAGAGTTCTTTACAATGAGCCATGTCTCCATTTTTTCTGTTCAGCACTTTTGGAGATATAGTGGTGCAAAGTTTTGCCGTTTTTCCAAGATGGCGGCCGACCACGTGACTGATGACGTCGTCATTAACACATTTTATTCCCCATGGAGAGTTCTTTACAATGAGCCATGTCTCAATTTTTTCTGTTCAGTACTTTCGGAGATATAGAGGTGCAAAGTTTTGCCGTTTTTCCAAGATGGCGGCTGACCACGTGACTGATGACGTCATCATTAACATATTTTATTCCCCATGGAGAGTTCTTTACAATGAGCCATGTCTCAATTTTTTCTATTCAGTACTTTCAGAGATATGGAGGTGCAAAGTTTTGCCGTTTTTCCAAGATGGCGGCCGAACCACGTGTCCAATGACGTCATCAATTGGGCACAGTCTATTCCAGGGCAAGACCAATATGTGTGCAAAGTTTGGCGATTCTACGTGCAACGGTGTAGACGCAGTGCTGCAAACAGACAGACAGACAGACAAACAGATGAAAAATCGGTCAGAGACCGAGGACTTGCCGGAATGTACTTTTTTATTGGCCATTTAGGACAAATATGGCGGCCGAACCACGTGACCGATGACGTCATCATTAACATATTTTATTCCCCATGGAGAGTTCTTTTCAATGAGCCATGTCTCAATTTTTTCTATTCAGCACTTTCGGAGATGTGGAGGTTTCGGTTTTTCCAAGATGGCGGCCGAACCACGTGACATATGATGTCATCATTAACAAATTTTATTCCCCATGGAGAGGTCTTTACAATGAGCCATGTCTCAATTTTTTCCATTCTGCACTTTTGGAGATTTCGTAGTGCAAAGTTTTGCCGTTTTTCCAAGATGGCGGCCGACCACGTGACTGATGACGTCATCATTAACATATTTTATTCCCCATGTGGAGTTCTTTACAATGAGCCATGTCTCAATTTTTTCTGTTCAGCACTTTTGGCGATATAGTGGTGCAAAATTTTGCCGTTTTTCCAAGATGGCGGCCGACCACGTGACATATGACGTCATCATTAACATATTTTATTCCCCATGGAGAGTTCTTTACAATGAGCCATGTCTCAATTTTTTCTGTTCAGCACTTTTGGAGATATCGTGGCGCAACGTTTTGCCGTTTTTCCAAGATGGCGACCGAACCACGTGACTGATGACGTCATCATTTACATATTTTATTCCCCATGGAGAGTTCTTTACAATGAGCCATGTCTCAATTTTTTCTGTTCAGTACTTTCGGAGATATAGAGGTGCAACGTTTTTCGGTTTTTCCAAGATGGCGGCCGAACCACGTCACCGATGACGTCATCAATTGGGCACAGTCTATTCCAGGGCAAGACCAATATGTGTGCAAAGTTTGGCGATTCTACGTGCAACGGTGTAGACGCAGTGCTGCAAACAGACAGACAAACAGACAGACAGACAGACAGACAGACAAACAGACAAACGAACAGATCAACATACTTGCCGGAAATTTTTCCGGCAAGTAACAAACGAACAGATCAACATACTTGCAGGAAAAAATTTTCCGGCAAGTAACAAACGAACAGATCAACATACTTGCCGGAATCTTTTCCGGCAAGTAATGAAAAATCGGTCAGAGACCGAGGACTTGCCGGAATTTACCTTTTTATCGGCCATTTAGGACAAATTTGGCGGCCGAACCACGTGACTGGTGACGTCATCATTAACATATTTTATTCCCCATTGTTGGGCTCGTGGCTCGGGTGCCAGCTTAGGATCCTAGGATCCTGGGTTTGAATCCCGGTCGATCGCTGAATTAACGCCAGGGGGGTTGACTCAGCCTGTCATCCTTCCGAGGTCGGCTAATTGAGTACCAGTTCACTGGTAATTCCCTGTTTGTGGTAAAAGGCGACAAAAAGGGTTGGCGGCAGGAAGGGCATCCGGCCGTAAAACATTGCTTCAAAAAGGGGCCCAACAAAAACAACAACAACCACGGTGCCCGAAAAAGGCCAACCCCCGCTTTGCGGGGAAAAATGGCCTCTAAAGGTGTTTTTTTTGTTTGTTTTTTTATTCCCCATGGAGAGTTCTTTACAATGAGCCATGTCTCAATTTTTTCTATTCAGCACTTTCGGAGATATGGAGGTGCTAAATTTTTCGGTTTTTCCAAGATGGCGGCCGACCACGTGACATATGACGTCATCATTTACGTATTTTATTCCCCATGGAGAGTTCTTTACAACGAGCCATGTCTCAATTTTTTCTGTTCAGTACTTTCGGAGATATAGAGGTGCAAAGTTTTTCGGTTTTTCCAAGATGGCGGCCGAACCACGTCACCGATGACGTCATCAATTGGGCACAGTCTATTCCAGGGCAAGACCAATATGTGTGCAAAGTTTGGCGATTCTACGTGCAACGGTGTAGACGCAGTGCTGCAAACAGACAGACAGACAGACAAACAGATGAAAAATCGGTCAGAGACCGAGGACTTGCCGGAATGTACTTTTTTATTGGCCATTTAGGACAAATATGGCGGCCGAACCACGTGACCGATGACGTCATCATTAACATATTTTATTCCCCATGGAGAGTTCTTTTCAATGAGCCATGTCTCAATTTTTTCTATTCAGCACTTTCGGAGATGTGGAGGTTTCGGTTTTTCCAAGATGGCGGCCGAACCACGTGACATATGATGTCATCATTAACAAATTTTATTCCCCATGGAGAGGTCTTTACAATGAGCCATGTCTCAATTTTTTCCATTCTGCACTTTTGGAGATATAGTGGTGCAAAGTTTTTGCCGTTTTTCCAAGATGGCGGCCGAACCACGTGACCGATGGCATCATCATTAACATATTTTATTCCCCATGGAGAGGTCTTTACAATGAGCCATGTCTCAATTTTTTCTGTTCAGCACTTTTGGAGATATAGTGGTGCAAAGTTTTGCCGTTTTTCCAAGATGGCGGCCGACCACGTGACATATGACATCATTAACATATTTTATTCCCCATGGAGAGTTTTTTACAATGAGCCATGTCTCAATTTTTTCTGTTCAGCACTTTTGGAGATTTTGTAGTGCAAAGTTTTGCCGTTTTTCCAAGATGGCGGCCGACCACGTGACTGATGACGTCATCATTAACATATTTTATTCCCCATGTGGAGTTCTTTACAATGAGCCATGTCTCAATTTTTTCTGTTCAGCACTTTTGGCGATATAGTGGTGCAAAGTTTTGCCGTTTTTCCAAGATGGCGGCCGACCACGTGACATATGACGTCATCATTAACATATTTTATTCCCCATGGAGAGTTCTTTACAATGAGCCATCTCAATTTTTTCTGTTCAGCACTTTTGGAGATATCGTGGCGCAACGTTTTGCCGTTTTTCCAAGATGGCGACCGAACCACGTGACTGATGACATCATTTACATATTTTATTCCGCATGGAGAGTTCTTTACAATGAGCCATGTCTCAATTTTTTCTGTTCAGTACTTTCGGAGATATAGAGGTGCAACGTTTTTCGGTTTTTCCAAGATAGCGGCCGAACCACGTCACCGATGACGTCATCAATTGGGCACAGTCTATTCCAGGGCAAGACCAATATGTGTGCAAAGTTTGGCGATTCTACGTGCAACGGTGTAGACGCAGTGCTGCAAACAGACAGACAGACAGACAGACAGACAGACAGACAGACAAACAGACAGACAGACAAACGAACAGATCAACATACTTGCCGGAATCTTTTCCGGCAAGTAACGAACAGATCAACATACTTGCCGGAATCTTTTCCGGCAAGTAATGAAAAATCGGTCAGAGACCGAGGACTTGCCGGAATGTACTTTTTTATCGGCCATTTAGAACAAATATGGCGGCTGAACCACGTGATAGATGACGTCATCATTAACATATTTTATTCCCCATGGAGAGTTGTTTACAATGAGCCATGTCTCAATTTTTTCTGCTCAGCACTTTTGGAGATATAGAGGTGCAAAGTTTTGCCGTTTTTCCAAGATGGCGGCCGACCACGTGACATATGACATCATCATTAACATATTTTATTCCCCATGGAGAGTTCTTTACAATGAGCCATGTCTCCATTTTTTCTGTTCAGCACTTTTGGAGATATAGTGGTGCAAAGTTTTGCCGTTTTTCCAAGATGGCGGCCGACCACGTGACTGATGACGTCGTCATTAACACATTTTATTCCCCATGGAGAGTTCTTTACAATGAGCCATGTCTCAATTTTTTCTGTTCAGTACTTTCGGAGATATAGAGGTGCAAAGTTTTGCCGTTTTTCCAAGATGGCGGCTGACCACGTGACTGATGACGTCATCACTAACATATTTTATTCCCCATGGAGAGTTCTTTACAATGAGCCATGTCTCAATTTTTTCTATTCAGTACTTTCAGAGATATGGAGGTGCAAAGTTTTGCCGTTTTTCCAAGATGGCGGCCGAACCACGTGACCTATGACGTCAACATTAACATATTTTATTCCCCATGGAGAGTTCTTTACCAGAAGCCATGTGTCAATTTTTGTTTTTTTCACGGCAATTTTTTTTCGGTTTTTCCAAGATGGCGGCCGAACCACGTGTCCAATGACGTCATCAATTGGGCACAGTCTATTCCAGGGCAAGACCAATATGTGTGCAAAGTTTGGCGATTCTACGTGCAACGGTGTAGACGCAGTGCTGCAAACAGACAGACAGACAGACAAACAGATGAAAAATCGGTCAGAGACCGAGGACTTGCCGGAATGTACTTTTTTATTGGCCATTTAGGACAAATATGGCGGCCGAACCACGTGACCGATGACGTCATCATTAACATATTTTATTCCCCATGGAGAGTTCTTTTCAATGAGCCATGTCTCAATTTTTTCTATTCAGCACTTTCGGAGATGTGGAGGTTTCGGTTTTTCCAAGATGGCGGCCGAACCACGTGACATATGATGTCATCATTAACAAATTTTATTCCCCATGGAGAGGTCTTTACAATGAGCCATGTCTCAATTTTTTCCATTCTGCACTTTTGGAGATATAGTGGTGCAAAGTTTTTGCCGTTTTTCCAAGATGGCGGCCGAACCACGTGACCGATGGCATCATCATTAACATATTTTATTCCCCATGGAGAGGTCTTTACAATGAGCCATGTCTCAATTTTTTCTGTTCAGCACTTTTGGAGATATAGTGGTGCAAAGTTTTGCCGTTTTTCCAAGATGGCGGCCGACCACGTGACATATGACATCATTAACATATTTTATTCCCCATGGAGAGTTTTTTACAATGAGCCATGTCTCAATTTTTTCTGTTCAGCACTTTTGGAGATTTCGTAGTGCAAAGTTTTGCCGTTTTTCCAAGATGGCGGCCGACCACGTGACTGATGACGTCATCATTAACATATTTTATTCCCCATGTGGAGTTCTTTACAATGAGCCATGTCTCAATTTTTTCTGTTCAGCACTTTTGGCGATATAGTGGTGCAAAGTTTTGCCGTTTTTCCAAGATGGCGGCCGACCACGTGACATATGACGTCATCATTAACATATTTTATTCCCCATGGAGAGTTCTTTACAATGAGCCATCTCAATTTTTTCTGTTCAGCACTTTTGGAGATATCGTGGCGCAACGTTTTGCCGTTTTTCCAAGATGGCGACCGAACCACGTGACTGATGACATCATTTACATATTTTATTCCGCATGGAGAGTTCTTTACAATGAGCCATGTCTCAATTTTTTCTGTTCAGTACTTTCGGAGATATAGAGGTGCAACGTTTTTCGGTTTTTCCAAGATAGCGGCCGAACCACGTCACCGATGACGTCATCAATTGGGCACAGTCTATTCCAGGGCAAGACCAATATGTGTGCAAAGTTTGGCGATTCTACGTGCAACGGTGTAGACGCAGTGCTGCAAACAGACAGACAGACAGACAGACAGACAGACAGACAAACAGACAGACAGACAAACGAACAGATCAACATACTTGCCGGAATCTTTTCCGGCAAGTAACGAACAGATCAACATACTTGCCGGAATCTTTTCCGGCAAGTAATGAAAAATCGGTCAGAGACCGAGGACTTGCCGGAATGTACTTTTTTATCGGCCATTTAGAACAAATATGGCGGCTGAACCACGTGATAGATGACGTCATCATTAACATATTTTATTCCCCATGGAGAGTTGTTTACAATGAGCCATGTCTCAATTTTTTCTGCTCAGCACTTTTGGAGATATAGAGGTGCAAAGTTTTGCCGTTTTTCCAAGATGGCGGCCGACCACGTGACATATGACATCATCATTAACATATTTTATTCCCCATGGAGAGTTCTTTACAATGAGCCATGTCTCCATTTTTTCTGTTCAGCACTTTTGGAGATATAGTGGTGCAAAGTTTTGCCGTTTTTCCAAGATGGCGGCCGACCACGTGACTGATGACGTCGTCATTAACACATTTTATTCCCCATGGAGAGTTCTTTACAATGAGCCATGTCTCAATTTTTTCTGTTCAGTACTTTCGGAGATATAGAGGTGCAAAGTTTTGCCGTTTTTCCAAGATGGCGGCTGACCACGTGACTGATGACGTCATCACTAACATATTTTATTCCCCATGGAGAGTTCTTTACAATGAGCCATGTCTCAATTTTTTCTATTCAGTACTTTCAGAGATATGGAGGTGCAAAGTTTTGCCGTTTTTCCAAGATGGCGGCCGAACCACGTGACCTATGACGTCAACATTAACATATTTTATTCCCCATGGAGAGTTCTTTACCAGAAGCCATGTGTCAATTTTTGTTTTTTTCACGGCAATTTTTTTTCGGTTTTTCCAAGATGGCGGCCGAACCACGTGTCCAATGACGTCATCAATTGGGCACAGTCTATTCCAGGGCAAGACCAATATGTGTGCAAAGTTTGGCGATTCTACGTGCAACGGTGTAGACGCAGTGCTGCAAACAGACAGACAGACAGACAAACAGATGAAAAATCGGTCAGAGACCGAGGACTTGCCGGAATGTACTTTTTTATTGGCCATTTAGGACAAATATGGCGGCCGAACCACGTGACCGATGACGTCATCATTAACATATTTTATTCCCCATGGAGAGTTCTTTTCAATGAGCCATGTCTCAATTTTTTCTATTCAGCACTTTCGGAGATGTGGAGGTTTCGGTTTTTCCAAGATGGCGGCCGAACCACGTGACATATGATGTCATCATTAACAAATTTTATTCCCCATGGAGAGGTCTTTACAATGAGCCATGTCTCAATTTTTTCCATTCTGCACTTTTGGAGATATAGTGGTGCAAAGTTTTTGCCGTTTTTCCAAGATGGCGGCCGAACCACGTGACCGATGGCATCATCATTAACATATTTTATTCCCCATGGAGAGGTCTTTACAATGAGCCATGTCTCAATTTTTTCTGTTCAGCACTTTTGGAGATATAGTGGTGCAAAGTTTTGCCGTTTTTCCAAGATGGCGGCCGACCACGTGACATATGACATCATTAACATATTTTATTCCCCATGGAGAGGTCTTTACAATGAGCCATGTCTCAATTTTTTCTGTTCAGCACTTTTGGCGATATAGTGGTGCAAAATTTTGCCGTTTTCCCAAGATGGCGGCCGACCACGTGACATATGACGTCATCATTAACATATTTTATTCCCCATGGAGAGTTCTTTACAATGAGCCATGTCTCAATTTTTTCTGTTCAGCACTTTTGGAGATATCGTGGCGCAACGTTTTGCCGTTTTTCCAAGATGGCGACCGAACCACGTGACTGATGACGTCATCATTTACATATTTTATTCCCCATGGAGAGTTCTTTACAATGAGCCATGTCTCAATTTTTTCTGTTCAGTACTTTCGGAGATATAGAGGTGCAACGTTTTTCGGTTTTTCCAAGATGGCGGCCGAACCACGTCACCGATGACGTCATCAATTGGGCACAGTCTATTCCAGGGCAAGACCAATATGTGTGCAAAGTTTGGCGATTCTACGTGCAACGGTGTAGACGCAGTGCTGCAAACAGACAGACAAACAGACAGACAGACAGACAGACAGACAAACAGACAAACGAACAGATCAACATACTTGCCGGAAATTTTTCCGGCAAGTAACAAACGAACAGATCAACATACTTGCCGGAAAAAATTTTCCGGCAAGTAACAAACGAACAGATCAACATACTTGCCGGAATCTTTTCCGGCAAGTAATGAAAAATCGGTCAGAGACCGAGGACTTGCCGGAATTTACCTTTTTATCGGCCATTTAGGACAAATTTGGCGGCCGAACCACGTGACTGGTGACGTCATCATTAACATATTTTATTCCCCATTGTTGGGCTCGTGGCTCGGGTGCCAGCTTAGGATCCTAGGATCCTGGGTTTGAATCCCGGTCGATCGCTGAATTAACGCCAGGGGGGTTGACTCAGCCTGTCATCCTTCCGAGGTCGGCTAATTGAGTACCAGTTCACTGGTAATTCCCTGTTTGTGGTAAAAGGCGACAAAAAGGGTTGGCGGCAGGAAGGGCATCCGGCCGTAAAACATTGCTTCAAAAAGGGGCCCAACAAAAACAACAACAACCACGGTGCCCGAAAAAGGCCAACCCCCGCTTTGCGGGGAAAAATGGCCTCTAAAGGTGTTTTTTTTGTTTGTTTTTTTATTCCCCATGGAGAGTTCTTTACAATGAGCCATGTCTCAGTTTTCTATTCTGCACTTTCGGAGACATGGAGGTGCAAAGTTTTTCGGTTTTTCCAAGATGGCGGCCGAACCACGTGACCGATGACGTCATCAATTGGGCACAGTCTATTCCAGGGCAAGACCAATATGTGTGCAAAGTTTGGTGATTCTACGTGCAACGGTGTAGACGTAGTGCTGCAAACAGACAGACAGACAGATGAAAAATCGGTCAGAGACCGAGGACTTGCCGGAATGTACTTTTTTATCGGCCATTTAGAACAAATATGGCGGCCGAACCACGTGATAGATGACGTCATCATTAACATATTTTATTCCCCATGGAGAGTTCTTTACAATGAGCCATGTCTCAATTTTTTCCATTCTGCACTTTTGGAGATATAGTGGTGAAAAGTTTTCCCGTTTTTCCAAGATGGCGGCCGAACCACGTGACCGATGGCATCATCATTAACATATTTTATTCCCCATGGAGAGTTCTTTACAATGAGCCATGTCTCAATTTTTTCTATTCAGCACTTTCAGAGATATGGAGGTGCAAAATTTTTCGGTTTTTCCAAGATGGCGGCCGGACCACGTGACATATGACGTCATAATTAACATATTTTATTCCCCATGGAGTTCTTTACAATGAGCCATGTCTCAATTTTTTCTGTTCAGCACTTTTGGAGATATAGTGGTGCAAAGTTTTGCCGTTTTTCCAAGATGGCGGCCGACCACGTGACATATGACGTCATCATTAACATATTTTATTCCCCATGGAGAGTTCTTTACAATGAGCCATGTCTCAATGTTTTCTGTTCAGCACTTTTGGAGATATCGTGGTGCAAAGTTTTGCCGTTTTTCCAAGATGGCGGCCGACCACGTGACTGATGATGTCATCATTAACACATTTTATTCCCCATGGAGAGTTCTTTACAATGAGCCATGTCTCAATTTTTTCTGTTCAGCACTTTCGGAGATATGGAGGTGCAAAGTTTTTCGGTTTTTCCAAGATGGCGGCCAAACCACGTGACCGATGACGTCATCATTGGGGCACAGTATATTAGAGGGCAAGACCATTATGTGTGCAAAGTTTGGCGATTCTACGTGCAACGGTGTAGACGTAGTGCTGCAAACAGACAAACAGACAGACAGACAGATGAAAAATCGGTCAGAGACCGAGGACTTGCCGGAATGTACTTTTTTATCGGCCATTTAGGACAAATATGGCGGCCGAACCACGTGACCGATGACGTCATCATTAACACATTTTATTCCCCATGGAGAGTTCTTTACAATGAGCCATGTCTCAATTTTTTCTGTTCAGGACTTTTGGAGATGTGGAGGTGCAGAGTTTTTCGGTTTTTCCAAGATGGCGGCCGACCACGTGACTGATGACGTCATCATTAACATATTTTATTCCCCATGGAGAGTTCTTTACAATGAGCCATGTCTCAATTTTTTCTGTTCAGCACTTTTGGAGATATAGTGGTGAAATTTTTTGCCGTTTTTCCAAGATGGCGGCCGACCACGTGACATATGACATCATCATTAACATATTTTATTCCCCATGGAGAGTTCTTTACAATGAGCCAAGTCTCAATTTTTTCTGTTCAGCACTTTTGGAGATATAGTGGCGCAACGTTTTTCGGTTTTTCCAAGATGGCGCCAGAACCACGTGACTGATGACGTCATCAATTGGGCACAGTCTATTCCAGGGCAAGACCAATATGTGTGCAAAGTTTGGCGATTCTACGTGCAACGGTGTAGACGCAGTGCTGCAAACAGACAGACAGACAAACAGATGAAAAATCGGTCAGAGACCGAGGACTTGCCGGAATGTACTCTTTTATCGGCCATTTAAGACAAATATGGCGTCCGAACCACGTGACCTATGATGTCATTATTAACATATTTTATTCCCCATGGAGAGTTCTTTACAATGAGCCATGTCTCAATTTTTTCTATTCAGCACTTTCAGAGATATGGAGGTGCACAATTTTTCGGTTTTTCCAAGATGGCGGCCGAACCACGTGACATATGACGTCATCATTAACATATTTTATTCCCCATTGAGAGTTCTTTGCAATGAGCCATGTCTCAATTTTTTCCATTCTGCACTTTTGGAGATATAGTGGTGCAAAGTTTTCCCATTTTTCCAAGATGGCGGCCGAACCACGTGACCGATGCCGTCATCATTAACATATTTTATTCCCCATGGAGAGTTCTTTACAATGAGCCATGTCTCAATTTTTTCTGTTCAGCACTTTTGGAGATTTTGTGGTGCAAAGTTTTGCCGTTTTTCCAAGATGGCGGCCGACCACGTGACTGATGACGTCATCATTAACATATTTTATTCCCCATGGAGAGTTCTTTACAATGAGCCATGTCTCAATTATTTCTGTTCAGCACTTTTGGAGATATAGTGGTGCAAAGTTTTGCCGTTTTTCCAAGATGGCGGCCGACCACGTGACATATGACGTCATCATTAACATATTTTATTCCCCATGGAGAGTTCTTTCCAATGAGCCATGTCTCAATTTTTTCTGTTCAGCACTTTTGGAGATATAGTGGCGCAACGATTTGCCGTTTTTCCAAGATGGCGACCGAACCACGTGACTGATGACGTCATCATTTACATATTTTATTCCCCATGGAGAGTTCTTTACAATGAGCCATGTCTCAATTTTTTCTGTTCAGTACTTTCGGAGATATAGAGGTGCAAATTTATTCGGTTTTTCCAAGATGGCGGCCGAACCACGTCACCGATGACGTCATCATTGGGGCACAGTATATTAGAGGGCAAGACCATTATGTGTGCAAAGTTTGGCGATTCTCCGTGCAACGGTGTAGACGCAGTGCTGCAAACAGACAAACAGACAAACAGACAAACAGACAAACAGATGAAAAATCGGTCAGAGACCGAGGACTTGCCGGAATGTACTTTTTTATCGGCCATGTAGGACAAATATGGCGACCGAACCACGTGACCGATGACGTCATCATTAACATATTTTAATCCCCATGGAGAGTTCTTTACAATGAGCCATGTCTCAATTTTTTCTATTCAGCACTTTCGGAGCTGTTGAGGTGCAAAGTTTTCGGTTTTTCCAAGATGGCGGCCGAACCACGTGACATATGACGTCGTCATTAACATTTTTTATTCCCCATGGAGAGTTATTAACAATGAGCCATGTCTCAATTTTTTCTGTTCAGCACTTTCGGAGATATGGAGGTGCAAAGTTTTTCGGTTTTTCCAAGATGGCGGCCGAACCACCTGACCGATGACGTCATCATTAACATATTTTATTCCGCATGGAGAGTTCTTTACAATGAGCCATGTCTCAATTTTTTCTGTTCAGCACTTTTGGAGATATAGTGGTGCAAAGTTTTGCCGTTTTTCCAAGATGGCGGCCGACCACGTGACATATGACATCATTAACATATTTTATTCCCCATGGAGAGTTTTTTACAATGAGCCATGTCTCAATTTTTTCTGTTCAGCACTTTTGGAGATTTCGTGGTGCAAAGTTTTGCCGTTTTTCCAAGATGGCGGCCGACCACGTGACTGATGACGTCATCATTAACATATTTTATTCCCCATGTGGAGTTCTTTACAATGAGCCATGTCTCAATTTTTTCTGTTCAGCACTTTTGGCGATATAGTGGTGCAAAGTTTTGCCGTTTTTCCAAGATGGCGGCCGACCACGTGACATATGACGTCATCATTAACATATTTTATTCCCCATGGAGAGTTCTTTACAATGAGCCATGTCTCAATTTTTTCTGTTCAGCACTTTTGGAGATATCGTGGCGCAACGTTTTGCCGTTTTTCCAAGATGGCGACCGAACCACGTGACTGATGGCGTGATCATTTACATATTTTATTCCCCATGGAGAGTTCTTTACAATGAGCCATGTCTCAATTTTTTCTGTTCAGTACTTTCGGAGATATAGAGGTGCAACGTTTTTCGGTTTTTCCAAGATGGCTGCTGAACCACGTCACCGATGACGTCATCAATTGGGCACAGTCTATTCCAGGGCAAGACCAATATGTGTGCAAAGTTTGGCGATTCTACGTGCAACGGTGCAGACGCAGTGCTGCAAACAGACAGACAGACAGACAGACAAACAGACAAACAGACAAACAGACAAATGAAAAATCGGTCAGAGACCGAGGACTTGCCGGAATGTACTTTTTTATCGGCCATTTAGGACAAATATGGCGGCTGAACCACGTGACCGATGACGTCATCATTAACATATTTTATTCCCCATGGAGAGTTCTTTACAATGAGCCATGTCTCAATTTTTTCTCTTCAGCACTTTTGGAAATATAGTGGTGCAAAGTTTTGCCGTTTTTCCAAGATGGCGGCCGACCACGTGACTGATGACGTCATCATTAACATATTTTATTCCCCATGGAGAGTTCTTTACAATGAGCCATGTCTCAATTTTTTCTGTTCAGCACTTTTGGAGATATAGTGGCGCAACGTTTTGCCGTTTTTCCAAGATGGCGCCCGAACCACGTGACTGATGACGTCATCATTTACATATTTTATTCCCCATGGAGAGTTCTTTACAATGAGCCATGTCTCAATTTTGTCTGTTCAGTACTTTCGGAGATATAGAGGTGCAAAGTTTTTCGGTTTTTCCAAGATGGCGGCCGAACCACGTCACCGATGACGTCATCAATTGGGCACAGTCTATTCCCGGGCAAGACCAATATGTGTGCAAAGTTTGGCGATTCTCCGTGCAACGGTGTAGACGCAGTGCTGCAAACAGACAGACAGACAAACAGATGAAAAATCGGTCAGAGACCGAGGACTTGCCGGAATTTACTTTTTTATCGGCCATTTAGGACAAATATGGCGGCTGAACCACGTGACCGGTGACGTCATCATTAACATATTTTATTCCCCATGGAGAGTTCTTTACAATGAGTCATGTCTCAATTTTTTCTATTCAGCACTTTCGGAGATATGGAGGTGCTAGGTTTTTCCAAGATGGCGGCTAAACCACGTGACCGATGACGTCATTATTAACATGTTTTATTCCCCATGGAGAGTTCTTTACAATGAGCTATGTCTCAATTTTTTCTATTCAGCACTTTCGGAGATATGGAGGTGCTAGGTTTTTCCAAGATGGCGGCTAAACCACGTGACCGATGACGTAATCAATTGGGCACAGTCTATTCCAGGGCAAGACCAATATGTGTGCAAAGTTTGGCGATTCTACGTGCAACGGTGTAGACGCAGTGCTGCAAACAGACAGACAGACAGACAAACAGACAGACAAACAAACGAACAGATCAACATACTTGCCGGAATCTTTTCCGGCAAGTAACAAACAGACAGATGAAAAATCGGTCAGAGACCGAGGACTTGCCGGAAAGTACTTTTTTATCGGCCATTTAGGACAAATATGACGGCTGAACCACGTGACCGATGACGTCATCATGAACATATTTTATTCCCCATGGAGAGTTCGTTGCAATGAGCCATGTCTCAATTTTTTCTGTTCAGTACTTTCGGAGATATGGAGGTGCAAAGTTTTTCCAAGATGGCGGCCGAACCACGTGACCTATGACGTCATCATTAATATGTTTTATTCCCAAAGGAGAGTTCTTTACAATGAGCCATGTCTCAACTTTTTCTGTTCAGCACTTTTGGAGATTTCGTGGTGCAAAGTTTTGCCGTTTTTCCAAGATGGCGGCCGACCACGTGACTGATGATGTCATCATTAACATATTTTATTCCCCATGGAGAGTTCTTTACAATGAGCCATTTCTCAATTTTTTCTGTTCAGTACTTTCGGAGATATAGAAGTGCAAATTTTTTCGGTTTTTCCAAGATGGCGGCCGAACCACGTCACCGATGACGTCATCAATTGGGCACAGTCTATTCCAGGGCAAGACCAATATGTGTGCAAAGTTTGGCGATTCTCCGTGCAACGGTGTAGACGCAGTGCTGCAAACAGACAGACAGACAGACAGACAAACAGACAGACAGACAAACAAACGAACAGATCAACATACTTGCCGGAATCTTTTCCGGCAAGTAACAAACAGATGAAAAATCGGTCAGAGACCGAGGACTTGCCGGAATGTACTTTTTTATCCGCCATTTAGGACAAATATGGCGGCCGAACCACGTGACCAATGACGTCATCATTAACATATTTTATTCCCCATGGAGAGTTCTTTACAATGAGCCATGCCTCAATTTTTTCTATTCAGGACTTTTGGAGATGTGGAGGTGCAGAGTTTTTTGGTTTTTCCAAGATGGCGGCCGACCACGTGACTGATGACGTCATCATTAACATATTTTATTCCCCATGTGGAGTTCTTTACAATGAGCCATGTCTCAATTTTTTCTGTTCAGCACTTTTGGCGATATAGTGGTGCAAAGTTTTGCCGTTTTTCCAAGATGGCGGCCGACCACGTGACATATGACGTCATCATTAACATATTTTATTCCCCATGGAGAGTTCTTTACAATGAGCCATGTCTCAATTTTTTCTGTTCAGCACTTTTGGAGATATCGTGGCGCAACGTTTTGCCGTTTTTCCAAGATGGCGACCGAACCACGTGACTGATGACGTCATCATTTACATATTTTATTCCGCATGGAGAGTTCTTTACAATGAGCCATATCTCAATTTTTTCTGTTCAGCACTTTCGGAGATGTGGAGGTGCAGAGTTTTTCGGTTTTTCCAAGATGGCGGCCGAACCACGTGACCGATGACGTCATCAATTGGGCACAGTCTATTCCAGGGCAAGACCAATATGTGTGCAAAGTTTGGCGATTCTACTTGCAACGGTGTAGACGCAGTGCTGCAAACAGACAGACAGACAGACAGACAAACAGACAAACAAACGAACAGATCAACATACTTGCCGGAAAATTTTTTCCGGCAAGTAACAAACGAACAGATCAACATACTTGCCGGAAAAAATTTTCCGGCAAGTAATGAAAAATCGGTCAGAGACCGAGGACTTGCCGGAATGTACTTTTTTATCGGCCATTTAGGACAAATATGGCGGCCGAACCACGTGACCGATGACGTCATCATTAACATATTTTATTCCCCATGGAGAGTTCTTTACAATGAGCCATGTCTCAATTTTTTCTATTCAGCACTTTTGGAGATGTGGAGGTGCAGAGGTTTTCGGTTTTTCCAAGATGGCGGCCGATCCACGTGACCAATGACATCATCATTAACATATTTTATTCCCCATGGAGAGTTCTTTACAATGAGCCATGTCTCAATTTTTTCTATTCAGCACTTTCGGAGATATGGAGGTGCTAAATTTTTCGGTTTTTCCAAGATGGCGGCCGACCACGTGACATATGACGTCATCATTAACATATTTTATTCCCCATGGAGAGTTCTTTACAATGAGCCATGTCTCAATTTTTTCTGTTCAGCACTTTTGGAGATATAGTGGCGCAACGTTTTGCCGTTTTTCCAAGATGGCGACCGAACCACGTGACTGATGACATCATCATTTACATATTTTATTCCCCATGGAGAGTTCTTTACAATGAGCCATGTCTCAATTTTTTCTGTTCAGTACTTTCGGAGATATAGAGGTGCAAAGTTTTTCGGTTTTTCCAAGATGGCGGCCGAACCACGTCACCGATGACGTCATCAATTGGGCACAGTCTATTCCAGGGCAAGACCCATATGTGTGCAAAGTTTGGCGATTCTACGTGCAACGGTGTAGACGCAGTGCTGCAAACAGACAAACAGACAAACAGACAGACAGACAGACAGACAGACAGACAAATGAAAAATCGGTCAGAGACCGAGGACTTGCCGGAATGTACTCTTTTATCGGCCATTTAAGACAAATATGGCGTCCGAACCACGTGATAGATGACGTCATCATTAACATATATTATTCCCCATGGAGAGTTCTTTACAAAGAGCCATGTCTCAACTTTTTCTATTCAGCACTTTTGGAGATATGGAGGTGCTACGTTTTTCGGTTTTTCCAAGATGGCAGCCGAACCACGTGACCTATGATGTCATCATTAACATATTTTATTCCCCATGGAGAGTTCTTTACAATGAGCCATGTCTCAATTTTTTCTATTCAGCACTTTCAGAGATATGGAGGTGCACAATTTTTCGGTTTTTCCAAGATGGCGGCCGAACCACGTGACATATGACGTCATCATTAACATATTTTATTCCCCATTGAGAGTTCTTTACAATGAGCCATGTCGCAATTTTTTCCATTCTGCACTTTTGGAGATATAGTGGTGCAAAGTTTTCCCATTTTTCCAAGATGGCGGCCGAACCACGTGACCGATGGCGTCATCATTAACATATTTTATTCCCCATGGAGAGTTCTTTACAATGAGCCATGTCTCAATTTTTTCTGTTCAGCACTTTTGGAGATTTTGTGGTGCAAAGTTTTGCCGTTTTTCCAAGATGGCGGCCGACCACGTGACTGATGACGTCATCATTAACATATTTTATTCCCCATGGAGAGTTCTTTACAATGAGCCATGTCTCAATTATTTCTGTTCAGCACTTTTGGAGATATAGTGGTGCAAAGTTTTGCCGTTTTTCCAAGATGGCGGCCGACCACGTGACATATGATGGCATCATTAACATATTTTATTCCCCATGGAGAGTTCTTTCCAATGAGCCATGTCTCAATTTTTTCTGTTCAGCACTTTTGGAGATATAGTGGCGCAACGTTTTGCCGTTTTTCCAAGATGGCGACCGAACCACGTGACTGATGACGTCATCATTTACATATTTTATTCCCCATGGAGAGTTCTTTCCAATGAGCCATGTCTCAATTTTTTCTGTTCAGCACTTTTGGAGATATAGTGGCGCAACCTTTTTGCCGTTTTTCCAAGATGGCGACCGAACCACGTGACTGATGACGTCATCATTTACATATTTTATTCCGCATGGAGAGTTCTTTCCAATGAGCCATGTCTCAATTTTTTCTGTTCAGTACTTTCGGAGATATAGAGGTGCAAATTTATTCGGTTTTTCCAAGATGGCGGCCGAACCACGTCACCGATGACGTCATCATTGAGGCACAGTATATTAGAGGGCAAGACCATTATGTGTGCAAAGTTTGGCGATTCTCCGTGCAACGGTGTAGACGCAGTGCTGCAAACAGACAAACAGACAGACAAACAGACAGACAAACAGACAGACAGACAAACAAATGAAAAATCGGTCAGAGACCGAGGACTTGCCGGAATGTACTTTTTTATCGGCCATTTAGGACAAATATGGCGGCCGAACCACGTGACCGATGCCCCCGTCATCATTAACATATTTTATTCCCCATGGAGAGTTCTTTACAATGAGCCATGTCTCAATTTTTTCTATTCAGCACATTCAGAGATATGGAGGTGCAAAGTTTTTCGGTTTTTCCAAGATGGCGGCCGAACCACCTGACATATGACGTCATCATTAACATATTTTATTCCCCATGGAGAGTTCTTTACAATGAGCCATGTCTCAATTTTTTCTGTTCAGCACTTTTGGAGATTTCGTGGTGCAAAGTTTTGCCGTTTTTCCAAGATGGCGGCCGACCACGTGACTGATGATGTCATCATTAACATATTTTATTCCCCATCGAGAGTTCTTTACAATGAGCCATGTCTCAATTTTTTCTGTTCAGCACTTTTGGAGATTTCGTGGTGCAAAGTTTTGCCGTTTTTCCAAGATGGCGGCCGACCACGTGACTGATGATGTCATCATTAACACATTTTATTCCCCATGGAGAGTTCTTTACAATGAGCCATGTCTCAATTTTTTCTGTTTAGTAGTTTCGGAGATATAGAAGTGCAAATTTTTTCGGTTTTTCCAAGATGGCGGCCGAACCACGTCACCGATGACGTCATCAATTGGGCACAGTCTATTCCAGGGCAAGACCAATACGTGTGTAAAGTTTGGCGATTCTAAGTGCAACGGTGTAGACGCAGTGCTGCAAACAGACAAACAGACAAACAGATGAAAAATCGGTCAGAGACCGAGGACTTGCCGGAATGTACTCTTTTATCGGCCATTTAAGACAAATATGGCGTCCGAACCACGTGATAGATGACGTCATCATTAACATATATTATTCCCCATGGAGAGTTCTTCACAAAGAGCCATGTCTCAACTTTTTCTATTCAGCACTTTTGGAGATATGGAGGTGCTACGTTTTTCGGTTTTTCCAAGATGGCAGCCGAACCACGTGACCTATGATGTCATCATTAACATATTTTATTCCCCATGGAGAGTTCTTTACAATGAGCCATGTCTCAATTTTTTCTATTCAGCACTTTCAGAGATATGGAGGTGCACAATTTTTCGGTTTTTCCAAGATGGCGGCCGAACCACGTGACATATGACGTCATCATTAACATATTTTATTCCCCATTGAGAGTTCTTTACAATGAGCCATGTCTCAATTTTTTCCATTCTGCACTTTTGGAGATATAGTGGTGCAAAGTTTTCCCATTTTTCCAAGATGGCGGCCGAACCACGTGACCGATGGCGTCATCATTAACATATTTTATTCCCCATGGAGAGTTCTTTACAATGAGCCATGTCTCAATTTTTTCTGTTCAGCACTTTTGGAGATTTTGTGGTGCAAAGTTTTGCCGTTTTTCCAAGATGGCGGCCGACCACGTGACTGATGACGTCATCATTAACATATTTTATTCCCCATGGAGAGTTCTTTACAATGAGCCATGTCTCAATTATTCTGTTCAGCACTTTTGGAGATATAGTGGTGCAAAGTTTTGCCGTTTTTCCAAGATGGCGGCCGACCACGTGACATATGACGTCATCATTAACATATTTTATTCCCCATGGAGAGTTCTTTCCAATGAGCCATGTCTCAATTTTTTCTGTTCAGCACTTTTGGAGATATAGTGGCGCAACGATTTGCCGTTTTTCCAAGATGGCGACCGAACCACGTGACTGATGACGTCATCATTTACATATTTTATTCCCCATGGAGAGTTCTTTACAATGAGCCATGTCTCAATTTTTTCTGTTCAGCACTTTTGGAGATATAGTGGTGCAAATTTTTGCCGTTTTTCCAAGATGGTGGCCGACCACGTGACATATGACGTCATCATTAACATATTTTATTCCCCATGGAGAGTTCTTTACAATGAGCCATGTCTCAATTTTTTCTGTTCAGTACTTTCGGAGATATAGAGGTGCAAATTTATTCGGTTTTTCCAAGATGGCGGCCGAACCACGTCACTGATGACGTCATCATTGAGGCACAGTATATTAGAGGGCAAGACCATTATGTGTGCAAAGTTTGGCGATTCTCCGTGCAACGGTGTAGACGCAGTGCTGCAAACAGACAAACAGACAGACAAACAGACAGACAAACAGACAGACAGACAAACAAACGAACAGATCAACATACTTGCCGGAAAATTTTTCCGGCAAGTAACGAACAGATCAACATACTTGCCGGAAAAAAATTTCCGGCAAGTAATGAAAAATCGGTCAGAGACCGAGGACTTGCCGGAATGTACTCTTTTATCGGCCATTTAAGACAAATATGGCGTCCGAACCACGTGATAGATGACGTCATCATTAACATATATTATTCCCCATGGAGAGTTCTTCACAAAGAGCCATGTCTCAACTTTTTCTATTCAGCACTTTTGGAGATATGGAGGTGCTACGTTTTTCGGTTTTTCCAAGATGGCAGCCGAACCACGTGACCTATGATGTCATCATTAACATATTTTATTCCCCATGGAGAGTTCTTTACAATGAGCCATGTCTCAATTTTTTCTATTCAGCACTTTCAGAGATATGGAGGTGCACAATTTTTCGGTTTTTCCAAGATGGCGGCCGAACCACGTGACATATGACGTCATCATTAACATATTTTATTCCCCATTGAGAGTTCTTTACAATGAGCCATGTCTCAATTTTTTCCATTCTGCACTTTTGGAGATATAGTGGTGCAAAGTTTTCCCATTTTTCCAAGATGGCGGCCGAACCACGTGACCGATGGCGTCATCATTAACATATTTTATTCCCCATGGAGAGTTCTTTACAATGAGCCATGTCTCAATTTTTTCTGTTCAGCACTTTTGGAGATTTTGTGGTGCAAAGTTTTGCCGTTTTTCCAAGATGGCGGCCGACCACGTGACTGATGACGTCATCATTAACATATTTTATTCCCCATGGAGAGTTCTTTACAATGAGCCATGTCTCAATTATTCTGTTCAGCACTTTTGGAGATATAGTGGTGCAAAGTTTTGCCGTTTTTCCAAGATGGCGGCCGACCACGTGACATATGACGTCATCATTAACATATTTTATTCCCCATGGAGAGTTCTTTCCAATGAGCCATGTCTCAATTTTTTCTGTTCAGCACTTTTGGAGATATAGTGGCGCAACGATTTGCCGTTTTTCCAAGATGGCGACCGAACCACGTGACTGATGACGTCATCATTTACATATTTTATTCCCCATGGAGAGTTCTTTACAATGAGCCATGTCTCAATTTTTTCTGTTCAGCACTTTTGGAGATATAGTGGTGCAAATTTTTGCCGTTTTTCCAAGATGGCGGCCGACCACGTGACATATGACGTCATCATTAACATATTTTATTCCCCATGGAGAGTTCTTTACAATGAGCCATGTCTCAATTTTTTCTGTTCAGTACTTTCGGAGATATAGAGGTGCAAATTTATTCGGTTTTTCCAAGATGGCGGCCAAACCACGTCACTGATGACGTCATCATTGAGGCACAGTATATTAGAGGGCAAGACCATTATGTGTGCAAAGTTTGGCGATTCTCCGTGCAACGGTGTAGACGCAGTGCTGCAAACAGACAAACAGACAGACAAACAGACAGACAAACAGACAGACAGACAAACAAACGAACAGATCAACATACTTGCCGGAAAATTTTTCCGGCAAGTAACAAATGAAAAATCGGTCAGAGACCGAGGACTTGCCGGAATGTACTTTTTTATCAGCCATTTAGAACAAATATGGCGGCTGAACCACGTGATAGATGACGTCATCATTAATATATTTTATTCCCCATGGAGAGTTCTTTACAATGAGCCATGTCTCAATTTTTTCCATTATGCACTTTTGGAGATATAGTGGTGCAAAGTTTTCCCGTTTTTCCAAGATGGCGGTCGAACCACGTGACATATGACATCATTAACATATTTTATTCCCCATGGAGAGTTCTTCACAATGAGCCATGTCTCAATTTTTTCTATTCAGGACTTTTGGAGATGTGGAGGTGCAGAGTTTTTCGGTTTTTTCAAGATGGCGGCCGAACCACGTGACCGATGACGTCATCATTAACATATTTTATTCCCCATGGAGAGTTCTTTACAATGAGCCATGTCTCAATTTTTTATATTCAGCACTTTCGGAGATATGGAGGTGCTAGGTTTTTCGGTTTTTCCAAGATGGCGGCCGACCACGTGACTGATGACGTCATCATTAACATATTTTATTCCCCATGGAGAGTTCTTTACAATGAGCCATGTCTCAATTTTTTCTGTTCAGCACTTTCGGAGATATAGTGGTGCAAAGTTTTGCCGTTTTTCCAAGATGGCGGCCGACCACGTGACATATGACGTCATCATTAACATATTTTATTCCCCATGGAGAGTTCTTTACAATGAGCCATGTCTCAATTTTTTCTGTTCAGCACTTTTGGAGATATAGTGCTGCAAAGTTTTGCCGTTTTTCCAAGATGGCGGCCGACCACGTGACATATGACGTCACCATTAACATATTTTATTCCCCATGGAGAGTTCTTTACAATGAGCCATGTCTCAATTTTTTCTGTTCAGCACTTTTGGAGATATAGTGGCGCAACGTTTTGCCGTTTTTCCAAGATGGCGACCGAACCACGTGACTGATGACGTCATCATTTACATATTTTATTCCCCATGGAGAGTTCTTTACAATGAGCCATGTCTCAATTTTTTCTGTTCAGTACTTTCAGAGATATAGAGGTGCAAAGTTTTTCGGTTTTTCCAAGATGGCGGCCGAACCACGTCACCGATGACGTCATCAATTGGGCACAGTCTATTCCAGGGCAAGACCAATATGTGTGCAAAGTTTGGCGATTCTACGTGCAACGGTGTAGACGCAGTGCTGCAAACAGACAGACAGACAGACAAACAGACAAACAGACAAACAGACAAACAAACGAACAGATCAACATACTTGCCGGAATCTTTTCCGGCAAGTAATGAAAAATCGGTCAGAGACCGAGGACTTGCCGGAATTTACTTTTTATCGGCCATTTAGGACAAATATGGCGGCCGAACCACGTGACCGATGATATCGTCATTAACATATTTTATTCCCCATTGAGAGTTCTTTACAATGAGCCATGTCTCAATTTTTTCTTTTCAGCACTTTCGGAGATATGAAGGTGCAAAGTTTTTCGGTTTTTCCAAGATGGCGGCCGAACCACGTGACTGATGACGTCATCAGTAACATATTTTATTCCCCATGGAGAGTTCTTTACAATGAGCCATGTCTCAATTTTTTCTGTTCAGCACTTTTGGAGATATAGTGGTGCAAAGTTTTGCCGTTTTTCCAAGATGGCGGCCGACCACGTGACATATGACATCATCATTAACATATTTTATTCCCCATGGAGAGTTCTTTACAATGAGCCATGTCTCAATTTTTTCTGTTCAGCACTTTTGGAGATTTCGTGCTGCAAAGTTTTGCCGTTTTTCCAAGATGGCAGCCGACCACGTGACTGGTGACGTCATCATTAACATATTTTATTCCCCATGGAGAGTTCATTACAATGAGCCATGTCTCAATTTTGTCTGTTCAGCACTTTTGGAGATATCGTGGCGCAACGTTTTGCCGTTTTTCCAAGATGGCGACCGAACCACGTGACTGCTGACGTCATCATTTACATATTTTATTCCCCATGGAGAGTTCTTTACAATGAGCCATGACTCAATTTTGTCTGTTCAGTACTTTCGGAGATATAGAGGTGCAAAGTTTTTCGGTTTTTCCAAGATGGCGGCCGAACCACGTCACCGATGACGTCATCAATTGGGCACAGTCTATTCCAGGGCAAGACCAATATGTGTGTAAAGTTTGGCGATTCTACGTGCAACGGTGTAGACGCAGTGCTGCAAACAGACAGACAGACAGACAGACAGACAGACAAACAGACAAACAGACAAACAAACGAACAGATCAACATACTTGCCGGAAAATTTTTCCGGCAAGTAACAAACGAACAGATCAACATACTTGCCGGAAAATTTTTCCGGCAAGTAACAAACAGACAGATGAAAAATCGGTCAAAGACCGAGAACTTGCCGGAATATACATTTTTTATTGGCCATTTTGGACAAATATGGCGGCCAAACCACGTGATCGATGACGTCATCATTATTTGTTTTCTCAACTAATTTATTCCGAGATCATGCTCAAGAAATTTCATCTTGATCGGATGAAGTTTTGTACATGTCGAATTATGACGTCATAATGGCGGCACATATGACATCATCATTAACATATTTTATTCCCCATGGAGAGTTCTTTACAATGAGCCATGTCTCAATTTTTTCTATTCAGCACTTTCGGAGATATAGAGGTGCAAAGTTTTTCGGTTTTTCCAAGATGGCGGCCAAACCACGTGACCGATGACGTCATCAATTGGGCACAGTCTATTCCAGGGCAAGACAAATACGTGTGCAAAGTTTGGCCATTCTACGTGCAACGGTGTAGACGTAGTGCTGCAAACAGACAAACAGACAGTCAGGCAGACAAACCAAGCAACCAACATACTTGCCGGAATTTTTTCCGGCAAGTAACAAACGAACAGATCAACATACTTGCCGGAAAATTTTTTCCGGCAAGTAATGAAAAATCGGTCAGAGACCGAGGACTTGCCGGAATTTACTTTTTCATTGGGGATTTAGGACAAATATGGCAGCCGAACCACGTGACCGATGACGTCATCATTAACATATTTTATTCCCCATGGACATTTCTTTCCAATGAGCCATGTCTCAATTTTTTCTATTCAGCAATTTTGGAGATGCGAATTTTTTCGGTTTTTCCAAGATGGCGGCCGAACCACGTGACCTATGACGTCATCATTAACATATTTTATTTCCCATGGACATTTCTTTCCAATGAGCCATGTCTCAATTTTTTCTGTTCAGCACTTTCGGAGATATAGAGGTGCAAAGCTTTTCCAAGATGGCGGCCGAACCACGTGACCGATGACGTCATCATTAACATATTTTATTCCCCATGGAGAGTTCTTTACAATGAGCCATGTCTCAATTTTTTCTGTTCAGCACTTTTGGAGATTTCGTGGTGCAAAGTTTTGCCGTTTTTCCAAGATGGCGGCCGACCACGTGACTGATGATGTCATCATTAACATATTTTATTCCCCATGGAGAGTTCTTTACAATGAGCCATGTCTCAATTTTTTCTGTTCAGTACTTTCGGAGATATAGAAGTGCAAAGTTTTTCGGTTTTTCCAAGATGGCGGCCGAACCACGTCACCGATGACGTCATCAATTGGGCACAGTCTATTCCAGGGCAAGACCAATATGTGTGCAAAGTTTGGCGATTCTACGTGCAACGGTGTAGACGCAGTGCTGCAAACACAGACAAACAGACAGACAGACAGACAGACAGACAGACAAACAGACAAACGAACAGATCAACATACTTGCCGGAAAATTTTTTCCGGCAAGTAATGAAAAATCGGTCAGAGACCGAGGACTTGCCGGAATGTACTTTTTTATTGGCCATTTAGGACAAATATGGCGGCCGAACCACGTAACCGATGACGTCATCATTAACATATTTTATTCCCCATGGAGAGTTCTTTACAATGAGCCACGTCTCAATTTTTTCTGTTCAGCACTTTTGGAGATATAGTGGTGCAAATTTTTGCCGTTTTTCCAAGATGGCGGCCGACCACGTGACATATGACGTCATCATTAACATATTTTATTCCCCATGGAGAGTTCTTTACAATGAGCCATGTCTCAATTTTTTCTGTTCAGCACTTTTGGAGATATAGTGGTGAACAGTTTTGCCGTTTTTCCAAGATGGCGGCCGACCATGTGACTGATGACGTCATCATTAACATGTTTTATTCCCCATGGAGAGTTCTTTACAATGAGCCATGTCTCAATTTTTTCTGTTCAGCACTTTTGGAGATATAGTGGAGCAAAGTTTTTCCGTTTTTCCAAGATGGCGGCCGACCACGTGACATATGACGTCATCATTAACATATTTTATTCCCCATGGAGAGTTCTTTACAATGAGCCATGTCTCAATTTTTTCTGTTCAGCACTTTTGGAGATATAGTGGTGCAAATCTTTGCCGTTTTTCCAAGATGGCGGCCGACCACGTGACTGATGACGTCATCATTAACACATTTTATTCCCCATGGAGAGTTCTTTACAATGAGCCATGTCTCAATTTTTTCTGTACAGTACTTTCGGAGATATAGAGGTGCAAAGTTTTGCCGTTTTTCCAAGATGGCGGCCGAACCACGTCACCGATGACGTCATCAATTGTGCACAGTCTATTCCAGGGCAAGACCAATATGTGTGCAAAGTTTGGCGATTCTATGTGCAACGGTGTAGACGCAGTGCTGCAAACAGACAGACAGACAAACAGACAGACAGACAGACAGACAGATGAAAAATCGGTCAGAGACCGAGGACTTGCCGGAATGTACTTTTTTATCGGCCATTTAGGACAAATATGGCGGCCGAACCACGTGACCGATGACGTCATCATTAACATATTTTATTCCCCATGGAGAGTTCTTTACAATGAGCCATGTCTCAATTTTTTCTATTCAGCACTTTTGGAGATGTGGAGGTGCAGAGGTTTTCGGTTTTTCCAAGATGGCGGCCGATCCACGTGACCAATGACATCATCATTAACATATTTTATTCCCCATGGAGAGTTCTTTACAATGAGCCATGTCTCAATTTTTTCTATTCAGCACTTTCGGAGATATGGAGGTGCTAAATTTTTCGGTTTTTCCAAGATGGCGGCCGACCACGTGACATATGACGTCAACATTAACATATTTTATTCCCCATGGAGAGTTCTTTACAATGAGCCATGTCTCAATTTTTTCTGTTCAGCACTTTTGGAGATATAGTGGCGCAACGTTTTGCCGTTTTTCCAAGATGGCGACCGAACCACGTGACTGATGACATCATCATTTACATATTTTATTCCCCATGGAGAGTTCTTTACAATGAGCCATGTCTCAATTTTTTCTGTTCAGTACTTTCGGAGATATAGAGGTGCAAAGTTTTTCGGTTTTTCCAAGATGGCGGCCGAACCACGTCACCGATGACGTCATCAATTGGGCACAGTCTATTCCAGGGCAAGACCCATATGTGTGCAAAGTTTGGCGATTCTACGTGCAACGGTGTAGACGCAGTGCTGCAAACAGACAAACAGACAAACAGACAGACAGACAGACAGACAGATGAAAAATCGGTCAGAGACCGAGGACTTGCCGGAATGTACTTTTTTATTGGCCATTGAGGACAAATATGGCGGCCGAACCACGTGACCGATGACGTCATCATTAACATATTTTATTCCCCATGGAGAGTTCTTTTCAATGAGGCATGTCTCAATTTTTTCTATTCAGCACTTTTGGACACATAGAGGTGCTAAGTTTTTCGGTTTTTCCAAGATGGCGGCCGAACCACGTGACATATGACGTCATCATTAACATATTTTATTCCCCATGGAGAGTTCTTTACAATGAGCCATGTCTCAATTTTTTCTGTTCAGTACTTTCGGAGATATAGAGGTGCAAAGTTTTTCGGTTTTTCCAAGATGGCGGCCGACCACGTGACTGATGATGTCATCATTAACATATTTTATTCCCCATGGAGAGTTCTTTACAATGAGCCATGTCTCAATTTTTTCTGTTCAGTACTTTCGGAGATATAGAAGTGCAAAGTTTTTCGGTTTTTCCAAGATGGCGGCCGAACCACGTCACCGATGACGTCATCAATTGGGCACAGTCTATTCCAGGGCAAGACCAATATGTGTGCAAAGTTTGGCGATTCTCCGTGCAACGGTGTAGACGCAGTGCTGCAAACAGACAAACAGACAGACAAACAGACAAACAGACAAACAAATGAAAAATCGGTCAGAGACCGAGGACTTGCCGGAATGTACTCTTTTATCGGCCATTTAAGACAAATATGGCGTCCGAACCACGTGATAGATGACGTCATCATTAACATATATTATTCCCCATGGAGAGTTCTTCACAAAGAGCCATGTCTCAACTTTTTCTATTCAGCACTTTTGGAGATATGGAGGTGCTACGTTTTTCGGTTTTTCCAAGATGGCAGCCGAACCACGTGACCTATGATGTCATCATTAACATATTTTATTCCCCATGGAGAGTTCTTTACAATGAGCCATGTCTCAATTTTTTCTATTCAGCACTTTCAGAGATATGGAGGTGCACAATTTTTCGGTTTTTCCAAGATGGCGGCCGAACCACGTGACATATGACGTCATCATTAACATATTTTATTCCCCATTGAGAGTTCTTTACAATGAGCCATGTCTCAATTTTTTCCATTCTGCACTTTTGGAGATATAGTGGTGCAAAGTTTTCCCATTTTTCCAAGATGGCGGCCGAACCACGTGACCGATGGCGTCATCATTAACATATTTTATTCCCCATGGAGAGTTCTTTACAATGAGCCATGTCTCAATTTTTTCTGTTCAGCACTTTTGGAGATTTTGTGGTGCAAAGTTTTGCCGTTTTTCCAAGATGGCGGCCGACCACGTGACTGATGACGTCATCATTAACATATTTTATTCCCCATGGAGAGTTCTTTACAATGAGCCATGTCTCAATTATTCTGTTCAGCACTTTTGGAGATATAGTGGTGCAAAGTTTTGCCGTTTTTCCAAGATGGCGGCCGACCACGTGACATATGACGTCATCATTAACATATTTTATTCCCCATGGAGAGTTCTTTCCAATGAGCCATGTCTCAATTTTTTCTGTTCAGCACTTTTGGAGATATAGTGGCGCAACGATTTGCCGTTTTTCCAAGATGGCGACCGAACCACGTGACTGATGACGTCATCATTTACATATTTTATTCCCCATGGAGAGTTCTTTACAATGAGCCATGTCTCAATTTTTTCTGTTCAGCACTTTTGGAGATATAGTGGTGCAAATTTTTGCCGTTTTTCCAAGATGGCGGCCGACCACGTGACATATGACGTCATCATTAACATATTTTATTCCCCATGGAGAGTTCTTTACAATGAGCCATGTCTCAATTTTTTCTGTTCAGTACTTTCGGAGATATAGAGGTGCAAATTTATTCGGTTTTTCCAAGATGGCGGCCGAACCACGTCACTGATGACGTCATCATTGAGGCACAGTATATTAGAGGGCAAGACCATTATGTGTGCAAAGTTTGGCGATTCTCCGTGCAACGGTGTAGACGCAGTGCTGCAAACAGACAAACAGACAGACAAACAGACAGACAAACAGACAGACAGACAAACAAATGAAAAATCGGTCAGAGACCGAGGACTTGCCGGAATGTACTCTTTTATCGGCCATTTAAGACAAATATGGCGTCCGAACCACGTGATAGATGACGTCATCATTAACATATATTATTCCCCATGGAGAGTTCTTCACAAAGAGCCATGTCTCAACTTTTTCTATTCAGCACTTTTGGAGATATGGAGGTGCTACGTTTTTCGGTTTTTCCAAGATGGCAGCCGAACCACGTGACCTATGATGTCATCATTAACATATTTTATTCCCCATGGAGAGTTCTTTACAAAGAGCCATGTCTCAATTTTTTCTATTCAGCACTTTCAGAGATATGGAGGTGCACAATTTTTCGGTTTTTCCAAGATGGCGGCCGAACCACGTGACATATGACGTCATCATTAACATATTTTATTCCCCATTGAGAGTTCTTTACAATGAGCCATGTCTCAATTTTTTCCATTCTGCACTTTTGGAGATATAGTGGTGCAAAGTTTTCCCATTTTTCCAAGATGGCGGCCGAACCACGTGACCGATGGCGTCATCATTAACATATTTTATTCCCCATGGAGAGTTCTTTACAATGAGCCATGTCTCAATTTTTTCTGTTCAGCACTTTTGGAGATTTTGTGGTGCAAAGTTTTGCCGTTTTTCCAAGATGGCGGCCGACCACGTGACTGATGACGTCATCATTAACATATTTTATTCCCCATGGAGAGTTCTTTACAATGAGCCATGTCTCAATTATTCTGTTCAGCACTTTTGGAGATATAGTGGTGCAAAGTTTTGCCGTTTTTCCAAGATGGCGGCCGACCACGTGACATATGACGTCATCATTAACATATTTTATTCCCCATGGAGAGTTCTTTCCAATGAGCCATGTCTCAATTTTTTCTGTTCAGCACTTTTGGAGATATAGTGGCGCAACGATTTGCCGTTTTTCCAAGATGGCGACCGAACCACGTGACTGATGACGTCATCATTTACATATTTTATTCCCCATGGAGAGTTCTTTACAATGAGCCATGTCTCAATTTTTTCTGTTCAGCACTTTTGGAGATATAGTGGTGCAAATTTTTGCCGTTTTTCCAAGATGGCGGCCGACCACGTGACATATGACGTCATCATTAACATATTTTATTCCCCATGGAGAGTTCTTTACAATGAGCCATGTCTCAATTTTTTCTGTTCAGGACTTTCGGAGATATGGAGGTGCAAAAATTTTCGGTTTTTCCAAGATGGCGGCCGAACCACGTGACTGATGACGTCATCATTTGGGCACAGTATATTAGAGGGCAACACAAATACATGTGCAAAGTTTGGTGATTCTACGTGCAACGGTGTCGACGTAGTGCTGCAAACAGACAAACAGACAAACAGACAAACAGACAAACAGATGAAAAATCGGTCAGAGACCGAGGACTTGCCGGAATGTACTTTTTTATTGGCCATTTAGGACAAATATGGCGGCCGAACCACGTGACTGATGACGTCATCATTAACATATTTTATTCCCCATGGAGAGTTCTTTACATTGAGCCACGTCCCAAGTTTTTCTATTCAGGACTTTCGGAGATATGGAGGTGTAACGTTTTCCGGTTTTTCCAAGATGGCGGCCGAACCACGTGACATATGACGTCATCATTAACATATTTTATTCCCCCATGGAGAGTTCTTTACAATGAGCCATGTCTCAATTGTTTCTGTTCAGCACTTTTGGAGATATAGTGGTGCAAAGTTTTGCCGTTTTTCCAAGATGGCGGCCGAACCACGTGACCTATGACGTCATCATTAACATGTTTTATTCCCAATGGAGAGTTCTTTACAATGAGCCATGGCTCAATTTTTTCTGTTCAGCACATTGAGATATCGAGGTGCAAAATTTTTCGGTTTTTCCAAGATGGCGGCCGAACCACGTGACTGATGACGTCATCATTTGGGCACAGTATATTAGAGGGCAAGACCAATATGTGTGCCAAGTTTGGCGATTCTACGTGCAACGGTGTAGACGTAGTGCTGCAAACAGACAAACAGACAAACAGACAAACAGACAAACGAACAGATCAACATACTTGCCGGAATCTTTTCCGGCAAGTAACGAACAGATCAACATACTTGCCGGAAAATTTTTTCCGGCAAGTAACGAACAGATCAACATACTTGCCGGAAAAAATTTTCCGGCAAGTAACGAACAGATCAACATACTTGCCGGAATCTTTTCCGGCAAGTAACAAACGAACAGATCAACATACTTGCCGGAAAATTTTTCCGGCAAGTAACGAACAGATCAACATACTTGCCGGAATCTTTTCCGGCAAGTAATGAAAAATCGGTCAGAGACCGAGGACTTGCCGGAATGTACTTTTTTATCGGCCATTTAGGACAAATATGGCGGCCGAACCACGTGACCGATGACGTCATCATTAACACATTTTATTCCCCATGGAGAGTTCTTTACAATGAGCCATGTCTCAATTTTTTCCATTCTGCACTTTTGGAGATATAGTGGTGAAAAGTTTTCCCGTTTTTCCAAGATGGCGGCCGAACCACGTGACCGATGGCATCATCATTAACATATTTTATTCCCCATGGAGAGTTCTTTACAATGAGCCATGTCTCAATTTTTTCTATTCAGCACTTTCAGAGATATGGAGGTGCAAAATTTTTCGGTTTTTCCAAGATGGCGGCCGGACCACGTGACATATGACGTCATAATTAACATATTTTATTCCCCATGGAGTTCTTTACAATGAGCCATGTCTCAATTTTTTCTGTTCAGCACTTTTGGAGATATAGTGGTGCAAAGTTTTGCCGTTTTTCCAAGATGGCGGCCGACCACGTGACATATGACGTCATCATTAACATATTTTATTCCCCATGGAGAGTTCTTTACAATGAGCCATGTCTCAATGTTTTCTGTTCAGCACTTTTGGAGATATCGTGGTGCAAAGTTTTGCCGTTTTTCCAAGATGGCGGCCGACCACGTGACTGATGATGTCATCATTAACACATTTTATTCCCCATGGAGAGTTCTTTACAATGAGCCATGTCTCAATTTTTTCTGTTCAGCACTTTCGGAGATATGGAGGTGCAAAGTTTTTCGGTTTTTCCAAGATGGCGGCCAAACCACGTGACCGATGACGTCATCATTGGGGCACAGTATATTAGAGGGCAAGACCATTATGTGTGCAAAGTTTGGCGATTCTACGTGCAACGGTGTAGACGTAGTGCTGCAAACAGACAAACAGACAGACAGACAGATGAAAAATCGGTCAGAGACCGAGGACTTGCCGGAATGTACTTTTTTATCGGCCATTTAGGACAAATATGGCGGCCGAACCACGTGACCGATGACGTCATCATTAACACATTTTATTCCCCATGGAGAGTTCTTTACAATGAGCCATGTCTCAATTTTTTCTGTTCAGGACTTTTGGAGATGTGGAGGTGCAGAGTTTTTCGGTTTTTCCAAGATGGCGGCCGACCACGTGACTGATGACGTCATCATTAACATATTTTATTCCCCATGGAGAGTTCTTTACAATGAGCCATGTCTCAATTTTTTCTGTTCAGCACTTTTGGAGATATAGTGGTGAAAATTTTTGCCGTTTTTCCAAGATGGCGGCCGACCACGTGACATATGACATCATCATTAACATATTTTATTCCCCATGGAGAGTTCTTTACAATGAGCCAAGTCTCAATTTTTTCTGTTCAGCACTTTTGGAGATATAGTGGCGCAACGTTTTTCGGTTTTTCCAAGATGGCGCCAGAACCACGTGACTGATGACGTCATCAATTGGGCACAGTCTATTCCAGGGCAAGACCAATATGTGTGCAAAGTTTGGCGATTCTACGTGCAACGGTGTAGACGCAGTGCTGCAAACAGACAGACAGACAAACAGACAAACAGACAGATGAAAAATCGGTCAAAGACCGAGAACTTGCCGGAATATACATTTTTTATTGGCCATTTTGGACAAATATGGCGGCCAAACCACGTGATCGATGACGTCATCATTATTTGTTTTCTCAACTAATTTATTCCGAGATCATGCTCAAGAAATTTCATCTTGATCGGATGAAGTTTTGTACATGTCGAATTATGACGTCATAATGGCGGCACATATGACATCATCATTAACATATTTTATTCCCCATGGAGAGTTCTTTACAATGAGCCATGTCTCAATTTTTTCTATTCAGCACTTTCGGAGATATAGAGGTGCAAAGTTTTTCGGTTTTTCCAAGATGGCGGCCAAACCACGTGACCGATGACGTCATCAATTGGGCACAGTCTATTCCAGGGCAAGACAAATACGTGTGCAAAGTTTGGCCATTCTACGTGCAACGGTGTAGACGTAGTGCTGCAAACAGACAAACAGACAGTCAGGCAGACAAACCAAGCAACCAACATACTTGCCGGAATTTTTTCCGGCAAGTAACAAACGAACAGATCAACATACTTGCCGGAAAATTTTTTCCGGCAAGTAATGAAAAATCGGTCAGAGACCGAGGACTTGCCGGAATTTACTTTTTCATTGGGGATTTAGGACAAATATGGCGGCCGAACCACGTGACCGATGACGTCATCATTAACATATTTTATTCCCCATGGACATTTCTTTCCAATGAGCCATGTCTCAATTTTTTCTATTCAGCACTTTTGGAGATGCGAATTTTTTCGGTTTTTCCAAGATGGCGGCCGAACCACGTGACCTATGACGTCATCATTAACATATTTTATTTCCCATGGACATTTCTTTCCAATGAGCCATGTCTCAATTTTTTCTGTTCAGCACTTTCGGAGCTTTCGTGGTACAAAGTTTTGCCGTTTTTCCAAGATGGCGGCCGACCACGTGACTGATGACGTCATCATTAACATATTTTATTCCCCATGGAGAGTTCTTTTCAATGAGCCATGTCTCAATTTTTTCTATTCAGCACTTTCGGAGATGTGGAGGTTTCGGTTTTTCCAAGATGGCGGCCGAACCACGTGACATATGATGTCATCATTAACAAATTTTATTCCCCATGGAGAGGTCTTTACAATGAGCCATGTCTCAATTTTTTCCATTCTGCACTTTTGGAGATATAGTGGTGCAAAGTTTTTGCCGTTTTTCCAAGATGGCGGCCGAACCACGTGACCGATGGCATCATCATTAACATATTTTATTCCCCATGGAGAGGTCTTTACAATGAGCCATGTCTCAATTTTTTCTGTTCAGCACTTTTGGAGATATAGTGGTGCAAAGTTTTGCCGTTTTTCCAAGATGGCGGCCGACCACGTGACATATGACGTCATTAACATATTTTATTCCCCATGGAGAGTTCTTTACAATGAGCCATGTCTCAATTTTTTCTGTTCAGCACTTTTGGAGATATCGTGGCGCAACGTTTTGCCCTTTTTCCAAGATGGCGACCGAACCACGTGACTGATGACGTCATCATTTACATATTTTATTCCCCATGGAGAGTTCTTTACAATGAGCCATGTCTCAATTTTTTCTGTTCAGTACTTTCGGAGATATAGAGGTGCAACGTTTTTCGGTTTTTCCAAGATGGCGGCCGAACCACGTCACCGATGACGTCATCAATTGGGCACAGTCTATTCCAGGGCAAGACCAATATGTGTGCAAAGTTTGGCGATTCTACGTGCAACGGTGTAGACGCAGTGCTGCAAACAGACAGACAAACAGACAGACAGACAGACAGACAAACAGATGAAAAATCGGTCAGAGACCGAGGACTTGCCGGAATGTACTTTTTTATCGGCCATTTAGGACAAATATGGCGGCCGAACCACGTGACCGATGACGTCATCATTAACATATTTTATTCCCCATGGAGAGTTCTTTACAATGAGCCATGCCTCAATTTTTTCTATTCAGGACTTTTGGAGATGTGGAGGTGCAGAGTTTTCGGTTTTTCCAAGATGGCGGCCGAACCACGTGACCGATGACATCATCATTAACATATTTTATTCCCCATGGAGAGTTCTTTACAATGAGCCATGTCTCAATTTTTTCTGTTCAGCACTTTTGGAGATATAGTGGTGCAAAGTTTTGCCGTTTTTCCAAGATGGCGGCCGAACCACGTGACATATGACGTCATCATTAACATATTTTATTCCTCATGGAGAGTTCTTTACAATGAGCCATGTCTCAATTTTTTCTGTTCAGCACTTTTGGAGATATATTGGTGCAAAGTTTTGCCGTTTTTACAAGATGGTGGCCGACCACGTGACATATGACGTCATCATTAACATATTTTATTCCCCATGGAGTTCTTTACAATGAGCCATGTCTCAATTTTTTCTGTTCAGCACTTTTGGAGATATAGTGGCGCAACGTTTTGCCGTTTTTCCAAGATGGCGACCGAACCACGAGACTGATGACGTCATCATTTACATATTTTATTCCCCATGGAGAGTTCTTTACATTGAGCCATGTCTCAATTTTTTCTGTTCAGCACTTTTGGAGATTTAGTGGTGCAAAGTTTTGCCGTTTTTCCAAGATGGCAGCCGACCACGTGACTGATGACGTCATCATTAACATATTTTATTCCCCATGGGGAGTTCTTTACAATGAGTCATGTCTCAATTTTTTCTGTTCAGCACTTTTGGAGATATGGAGGTGCTAAGTTTTTCGGTTTTTCCAAGATGGCGGCCGACCACGTGACATATGACGTCATCATTAACATATTTTATTCCCCATGGAGAGTTCCTTACAATGAGCCATGTCTCAATTTTATCTGTACAGTACTTTCGGAGATATAGAGGTGCAAAGTTTTTCGGTTTTTCCAAGATGGCGGCCGAACCACGTCACCGATGACGTCATCAATTGGGCACAGTCTATTCCAGGGCAAGACCAATATGTGTGCAAAGTTTGGCGATTCTCCGTGCAACGGTGTAGACGCAGTGCTGCAAACAGACAGACAAACAGACAGACAGACAGACAGACAGACAAACAAACGAACAGATCAACATACTTGCCGGAATCTTTTCCGGCAAGTAACAAACGAACAGCTCAACATACTTGCCGGAAATTTTTCCGGCAAGTAACAAACGAACAGATCAACATACTTGCCGGAAAAAATTTTCCGGCAAGTAACAAACGAACAGATCAACATACTTGCCGGAATCTTTTCCGGCAAGTAATGAAAAATCGGTCAGAGACCGAGGACTTGCCGGAATTTACCTTTTTATCGGCCATTTAGGACAAATTTGGCGGCCGAACCACGTGACTGGTGACGTCATCATTAACATATTTTATTCCCCATTGTTGGGCTCGTGGCTCGGGTGCCAGCTTAGGATCCTAGGATCCTGGGTTTGAATCCCGGTCGATCGCTGAATTAACGCCAGGGGGGTTGACTCAGCCTGTCATCCTTCCGAGGTCGGCTAATTGAGTACCAGTTCACTGGTAATTCCCTGTTTGTGGTAAAAGGCGACAAAAAGGGTTGGCGGCAGGAAGGGCATCCGGCCGTAAAACATTGCTTCAAAAAGGGGCCCAACAAAAACAACAACAACCACGGTGCCCGAAAAAGGCCAACCCCCGCTTTGCGGGGAAAAATGGCCTCTAAAGGTGTTTTTTTTGTTTGTTTTTTTATTCCCCATGGAGAGTTCTTTACAATGAGCCATGTCTCAGTTTTCTATTCTGCACTTTCGGAGACATGGAGGTGCAAAGTTTTTCGGTTTTTCCAAGATGGCGGCCGAACCACGTGACCGATGACGTCATCAATTGGGCACAGTCTATTCCAGGGCAAGACCAATATGTGTGCAAAGTTTGGTGATTCTATGTGCAACGGTGTAGACGTAGTGCTGCAAACAGACAGACAGACAGATGAAAAATCGGTCAGAGACCGAGGACTTGCCGGAATGTACTTTTTTATCGGCCATTTAGAACAAATATGGCGGCCGAACCACGTGATAGATGACGTCATCATTAACATATTTTATTCCACATGGAGAGTTCTTTACAATGAGCCATGTCTCAATTTTTTCCATTCTGCACTTTTGGAGATATAGTGGTGAAAAGTTTTCCCGTTTTTCCAAGATGGCGGCCGAACCACGTGACCGATGGCATCATCATTAACATATTTTATTCCCCATGGAGAGTTCTTTACAATGAGCCATGTCTCAATTTTTTCTATTCAGCACTTTCAGAGATATGGAGGTGCAAAATTTTTCGGTTTTTCCAAGATGGCGGCCGGACCACGTGACATATGACGTCATAATTAACATATTTTATTCCCCATGGAGTTCTTTACAATGAGCCATGTCTCAATTTTTTCTGTTCAGCACTTTTGGAGATATAGTGGTGCAAAGTTTTGCCGTTTTTCCAAGATGGCGGCCGACCACGTGACATATGACATCATTAACATATTTTATTCCCCATGGAGAGTTCTTTACAATGAGCCATGTCTCAATGTTTTCTGTTCAGCACTTTTGGAGATATCGTGGTGCAAAGTTTTGCCGTTTTTCCAAGATGGCGGCCGACCACGTGACTGATGATGTCATCATTAACACATTTTATTCCCCATGGAGAGTTCTTTACAATGAGCCATGTCTCAATTTTTTCTGTTCAGCACTTTCGGAGATATTGAGGTGCAAAGTTTTTCGGTTTTTCCAAGATGGCGGCCAAACCACGTGACCGATGACGTCATCATTGGGGCACAGTATATTAGAGGGCAAGACCATTATGTGTGCAAAGTTTGGCGATTCTACGTGCAACGGTGTAGACGTAGTGCTGCAAACAGACAAACAGACAAACAGACAGACAGACAGACAGATGAAAAATCGGTCAGAGACCGAGGACTTGCCGGAATGTACTTTTTTATCGGCCATTTAGGACAAATATGGCGGCCGAACCACGTGACCGATGACGTCATCATTATTTGTTTTCTCAACTAATTTATTCCGAGATCATGCTCAAGAAATTTCATCTTGATCGGATGAAGTTTTGTACTTGTCGAATTATGACGTCATAATGGCGGCACATATGACATCATCATTAACATATTTTATTCCCCATGGAGAGTTCTTTACAATGAGAAATGTCTCAATTTTTTCTAGTCAGCACTTTCGGAGATATAGAGGTGCAAAGTTTTTCGGTTTTTCCAAGATGGCGGCCGAACCACGTGACCGATGACATCATCATTAACATATTTTATTCCCCATGGAGAGTTCTTTACAATGAGCCATGTCTCAATTTTTTCTATTCAGCACTTTCGGAGATATAGAGGTGCAAAGTTTTTCGGTTTTTCCAAGATGGCGGCCAAACCACGTGACCGATGACGTCATCAATTGGGCACAGTCTATTCCAGGGCAAGACAAATACGTGTGCAAAGTTTGGCCATTCTACGTGCAACGGTGTAGACGTAGTGCTGCAAACAGACAAACAGACAGTCAGGCAGACAAACCAAGCAACCAACATACTTGCCGGAATTTTTTCCGGCAAGTAACAAACGAACAGATCAACATACTTGCCGGAAATTTTTTTCCGGCAAGTAATGAAAAATCGGTCAGAGACCGAGGACTTGCCGGAATTTACTTTTTCATTGGGGATTTAGGACAAATATGGCGGCCGAACCACGTGACCGATGACGTCATCATTAACATATTTTATTCCCCATGGACATTTCTTTCCAATGAGCCATGTCTCAATTTTTTCTATTCAGCACTTTTGGAGATATAGTGGTGCAAATTTTTGCCGTTTTTCCAAGATGGCGGCCGACCACGTGACATATGACGTCATCATTAACATATTTTATTCCCCATGGAGAGTTCTTTACAATGAGCCATGTCTCAATTTTTTCTGTTCAGCACTTTTGGAGATATAGTGGTGCAAATCTTTGCCGTTTTTCCAAGATGGCGGCCGACCACGTGACTGATGACGTCATCATTAACACATTTTATTCCCCATGGAGAGTTCTTTACAATGAGCCATGTCTCAATTTTTTCTGTACAGTACTTTCGGAGATATAGAGGTGCAAAGTTTTGCCGTTTTTCCAAGATGGCGGCCGAACCACGTCACCGATGACGTCATCAATTGTGCACAGTCTATTCCAGGGCAAGACCAATATGTGTGCAAAGTTTGGCGATTCTATGTGCAACGGTGTAGACGTAGTGCTGCAAACAGACAAACAGACAGTCAGGCAGACAAACCAAGCAACCAACATACTTGCCGGAATTTTTTCCGGCAAGTAACAAACGAACAGATCAACATACTTGCCGGAAATTTTTTTCCGGCAAGTAATGAAAAATCGGTCAGAGACCGAGGACTTGCCGGACTTTACTTTTTCATTGGGGATTTAGGACAAATATGGCGGCCGAACCACGTGACCGATGACGTCATCATTAACATATTTTATTCCCCATGGACATTTCTTTCCAATGAGCCATGTCTCAATTTTTTCTATTCAGCACTTTTGGAGATGCGAATTTTTTCGGTTTTTCCAAGATGGCGGCCGAACCACGTGACCGATGACGTCAGCATTAACATTTTTTATTCCACATGGAGAGTTCTTTACAATGAGCCATGTCTCAATTTTTTCTATTCAGTACTTTCAGAGATATGGAGGTGCAAAGTTTTGCCGTTTTTCCAAGATGGCGGCCAAACCACGTGACCGATGACGTCATCATTAACATATTTTATTCCCCATGGAGAGTTCTTTACAATGAGCCATGTCTCAATTTTTTCTGTTCAGCACTTTTGGAGATTTCGTGGTGCAAAGTTTTGCCGTTTTTCCAAGATGGCGGCCGACCACGTGACTGATGATGTCATCATTAACATATTTTATTCCCCATGGAGAGTTCTTTACAATGAGCCATGTCTCAATTTTTTCTGTTCAGTACTTTCGGAGATATAGAAGTGCAAAGTTTTTCGGTTTTTCCAAGATGGCGGCCGAACCACGTCACCGATGACGTCATCAATTGGGCACAGTCTATTCCAGGGCAAGACCAATATGTGTGCAAAGTTTGGCGATTCTATGTGCAACGGTGTAGACGCAGTGCTGCAAACAGACAGACAGACAAACAGACAGACAGACAGACAGACAGATGAAAAATCGGTCAGAGACCGAGGACTTGCCGGAATGTACTTTTTTATTGGCCATTTAGGACAAATATGGCGGCCGAACCACGTAACCGATGACGTCATCATTAACATATTTTATTCCCCATGGAGAGTTCTTTACAATGAGCCACGTCTCAATTTTTTCTGTTCAGCACTTTTGGAGATATAGTGGTGCAAATTTTTGCCGTTTTTCCAAGATGGCGGCCGACCACGTGACATATGACGTCATCATTAACATATTTTATTCCCCATGGAGAGTTCTTTACAATGAGCCATGTCTCAATTTTTTCTGTTCAGCACTTTTGGAGATATAGCGGTGAACAGTTTTGCCGTTTTTCCAAGATGGCGGCCGACCATGTGACTGATGACGTCATCATTAACATGTTTTATTCCCCATGGAGAGTTCTTTACAATGAGCCATGTCTCAATTTTTTCTGTTCAGCACTTTTGGAGATATAGTGGAGCAAAGTTTTTCCGTTTTTCCAAGATGGCGGCCGACCACGTGACATATGACGTCATCATTAACATATTTTATTCCCCATGGAGAGTTCTTTACAATGAGCCATGTCTCAATTTTTTCTGTTCAGCACTTTTGGAGATATAGTGGTGCAAATCTTTGCCGTTTTTCCAAGATGGCGGCCGACCACGTGACTGATGACGTCATCATTAACACATTTTATTCCCCATGGAGAGTTCTTTACAATGAGCCATGTCTCAATTTTTTCTGTACAGTACTTTCGGAGATATAGAGGTGCAAAGTTTTTCGGTTTTTCCAAGATGGCGGCCGAACCACGTCACCGATGACGTCATCAATTGGGCACAGTCTATTCCAGGGCAAGACCCATATGTGTGCAAAGTTTGGCGATTCTACGTGCAACGGTGTAGACGCAGTGCTGCAAACAGACAAACAGACAAACAGACAGACAGACAGACAGACAGACAAACGAACAGATCAACATACTTGCCGGAAAAATTTTTCCGGCAAGTAACAAACAAACGAACAGATCAACATACTTGCCGGAATCTTTTCCGGCAAGTAATGAAAAATCGGTCAGAGACCGAGGACTTGCCGGAATGTACTTTTTTATTGGCCATTTAGGACAAATATGGCGGCCGAACCACGTGACCGATGATGTCATCATTAACATATTTTATTACCCGTGGAGAGTTGTTTACAATGAGCCATGTCTCAATTTTTTCTATTCAGGACTTTTGGAGATGTGGAATTGCAAAGTTTTTCGGTTTTTCCAAGATGGCGGGCGAACCACGTGACAGATGACGTCATCATTAACATATTTTATTCCACATGGAGAGCTCTTTACAATGAGCTATTTCTCAATTTTTTCTATTCAGCACTTTCGGAGATATGGAGGTGCGAGGTTTTTCGGTTTTTCCAAGATGGCGGCCGAACTACGTGACTGATGACATCATCATTAACATATTTTATTCCCCATGGAGAGTTCTTTACAATGAGCCATGTCTCAATTTTTTCTGTTCAGCACTTTTGGAGCTTTCGTGGTACAAAGTTTTGCCGTTTTTCCAAGATGGCGGCCGACCACGTGACTGATGACGTCATCATTAACATATTTTATTCCCCATGGAGAGTTCTTTACAATGAGCCATGTCTCAATTTTTTCTGTTCAGCACTTTTGGAGATATAGTGGTGCAAAGTTTTGCCGTTTTTCCAAGATGTCGGCCGACGACGTGACATATGACGTCATCATTAACATATTTTATTCCCCATGGAGAGTTCTTTACAATGAGCCATGTCTCAATTTTTTCTGTTCAGTACTTTCGGAGATATAGAGGTGCAAAGTTTTTCGGTTTTTCCAAGATGGCGGCCGAACCACGTCACCGATGACGTCATCAATTGGGCACAGTCTATTCCAGGGCAAGACCAATATGTGTGCAAAGTTTGGCGATTCTACGTGTAACGGTGTAGACGCAGTGCTGCAAACAGACAGACAGACAAACAGACAGACAGACAGACAGATGAAAAATCGGTCAGAGACCGAGGACTTGCCGGAATGTACTTTTTTATTGGCCATTTAGGACAAATATGGCGGCCGAACCACGTGACCGATGACGTCATCATTAACATATTTTATTCCCCATGGAGAGTTCTTTTCAATGAGCCATGTCTCAATTTTTTCTATTCAGCACTTTCGGAGATGTGGAGGTTTCGGTTTTTCCAAGATGGCGGCCGAACCACGTGACATATGATGTCATCATTAACAAATTTTATTCCCCATGGAGAGGTCTTTACAATGAGCCATGTCTCAATTTTTTCCATTCTGCACTTTTGGAGATATAGTGGTGCAAAGTTTTTGCCGTTTTTCCAAGATGGCGGCCGAACCACGTGACCGATGGCATCATCATTAACATATTTTATTCCCCATGGAGAGGTCTTTACAATGAGCCATGTCTCAATTTTTTCTGTTCAGCACTTTTGGAGATATAGTGGTGCAAAGTTTTGCCGTTTTTCCAAGATGGCGGCCGACCACGTGACATATGACATCATTAACATATTTTATTCCCCATGGAGAGTTTTTTACAATGAGCCATGTCTCAATTTTTTCTGTTCAGCACTTTTGGAGATTTCGTAGTGCAAAGTTTTGCCGTTTTTCCAAGATGGCGGCCGACCACGTGACTGATGACGTCATCATTAACATATTTTATTCCCCATGTGGAGTTCTTTACAATGAGCCATGTCTCAATTTTTTCTGTTCAGCACTTTTGGCGATATAGTGGTGCAAAATTTTGCCGTTTTTCCAAGATGGCGGCCGACCACGTGACATATGACGTCATCATTAACATATTTTATTCCCCATGGAGAGTTCTTTACAATGAGCCATGTCTCAATTTTTTCTGTTCAGTACTTTCGGAGATATAGAGGTGCAACGTTTTTCGGTTTTTCCAAGATGGCGGCCGAACCACGTCACCGATGACGTCATCAATTGGGCACAGTCTATTCCAGGGCAAGACCAATATGTGTGCAAAGTTTGGCGATTCTACGTGCAACGGTGTAGACGCAGTGCTGCAGACAGACAAACAGACAGACAGACAGACATGAAAAATCGGTCAGAGACCGAGGACTTGCCGGAATGTACTTTTTTATTGGCCATTGAGGACAAATATGGCGGCCGAACCACGTGACCGATGACGTCATCATTAACATATTTTATTCCCCATGGAGAGTTCTTTACAATGAGGCATGTCTCAATTTTTTCAATTCAGCACTTTTGGACACATAGAGGTGCTAAGTTTTTCGGTTTTTCCAAGATAGCGGCCGAACCACGTGACATATGACGTCATCATTAACAAATTTTATTCCCCATGCATAGTTCTTTACAATGAGCCATGTCTCAATTTTTTCTGTTCAGCACTTTTGGAGATATAGTGGTGCAAAGTTTTGCCGTTTTTCCAAGATGGCGGCCGACCACGTGACATATGACATCATCATTAACATATTTTATTCCCCATGGAGAGTTCTTTACAATGAGCCATGTCTCAATTTTTTCTGTTCAGCACTTTTGGAAATTTCGTGGTGCAAAGTTTTGCCGTTTTTCCAAGATGGCGGCCGACCACGTGACTGATGACGTCATCATTAACATATTTTATTCCCCATGGAGAGTTCTTTACAATGAGCCATGTCTCAATTTTTTCTGTTCAGCACTTTTGGAGATATAGTGGTGCAAAGTTTTGCCGTTTTTCCAAGATGGCGGCCGACCACGTGACATATGACGTCATCATTAACATATTTTATTCCCCATGGAGAGTTCTTTACAATGAGCCATGTCTCAATTTTTTCTGTTCAGCACTTTTGGAGATATAGTGGCGCAACGTTTTTCGGTTTTTCCAAGATGGCGGCCGAACCACGTGACCTATGACGTCATCATTAACATATTTTATTCCCCATGGAGAGTTCTTTACAATGAGCCATGTCTCAATTTTTTCTGTTCAGCACTTTTGGAGATATAGTGGTGCAAAGTTTTGCCGTTTTTCCAAGATGGCGGCCGACCACGTGACATATGACGTCATCATTAACATATTTTATTCCCCATGGAGAGTTCTTTACAATGAGCCATGTCTCAATTTTTTCTGTTCAGCACTTTTGGAGATATAGTGGCGCAACGTTTTGCCGTTTTTCCAAGATGGCGACCGAACCACGTGACTGATGACGTCATCATTTACATATTTTATTCCCCATGGAGAGTTCTTTACAATGAGCCATGTCTCAATTTTTTCTGTTCAGTACTTTCGGAGATATAGAGGTGCAAAATTTTTCGGTTTTTCCAAGATGGCGGCCGAACCACGTCACCGATGACGTCATCAATTGGGCACAGTCTATTCCAGGGCAAGACCAATATGTGTGCAAAGTTTGGCGATTCTACGTGCAACGATGTAGACGCAGTGCTGCAAACAGACAGACAGACAAACAGACAGACAAACAGACAAACAAACGAACAGATCAACATACTTGCCGGAAAAATTTTCCGGCAAGTAACAAACGAACAGATCAACATACTTGCCGGAAATTTTTCCGGCAAGTAACAAACGAACAGATCAACATACTTGCCGGAATCTTTTCCGGCAAGTAACAAACAAACGTACTCAAATGCAATACCCTCTCCTCTGGCGAGTGTAACAAGAACAGTGTGTACTGTAAAATACGTATTCGGTAAAAAATGTCGAACCCCATTAAACACGAGGTGAAGTCTGAATTCGGTAAAGAGCTCCTATTGGTGTGTGCACATATAGATTGTTGCAGCCACCACATTGTTCCGGTTTCCAAAGAACTCAAATCTGACGAGATGTTTAAAAAGATCTCAACCGTCACTCGTTTCAAGGACTTCCTCCTGGATCCTCACGTCTAAAGCCATATTATTGTGCACTGTGCAGGTTGATGTCCATAAATCGGGCGAGTGTCATTTATGGCACGATGGCACGAGGATCTCCAGAGCTGTCTCTGCTAACTGTGGGAACGTTTTGAGTTGTGCACACCAGAAGATGTCTAGCTGCATTGATTCAAACTCCATTCGGATTTTTCATTGGCCTTCAGCTCAACAAGATCATTTTAACATTGAATTCTTTTTGATTTTTTTTGAATATACCCTTATTAATTTTTTTAATTGAAATTTATTTTGGGGCGGCGTCTCGTACCCCCAGCTTGGAGCTTTCGTACCCACAGGGGGTACATGTACACCTGGTTAAGAACCTATGCTCTAGAATCTAGATCATGGGTTCCCAATCAGTGGGCCACAGCACGTTTTCCAGGTGGGCCACAGAGACTGCCCAATATTTGCCCAAATAATATAATCTTTTCATGCACAAGGCCTAAAACAAGAGTTCAATTCTCTGTGTGTTGGTGGTGGCCAGTGGTAGCCACCCACTATTCCCTGCATATTTTTTTAGTCTTGTTTTTTTATATTTTTCCTTTTTTTTTTTTTCCAGAAACCCTTCTGAAATGACAAAATGAGGATATGATGAGCAATACATAAAGCTTGGATTCACATCCTTACATGATCGTAGAGAATTAAAAGGACAATGCGTCCTGTGCCAGAAAGTTCTCGGAAATCAATCTTTGCGGCCATCAAAATTGAAGCTCCATTTAGAGAAGATTCATCCACATCATCAACATAAGGATGTGGACTTCTTCAAGCGAATGGAAGAGAACGTTAAGCGCCAGCGCTTGGATCAAAGTGGAACATTTTTTCAGCAAAACAAGCGTCTTACGGAGGCTTCTTATGCCGTCAGCCTCCTCATTGTGCAACAGAAGAAGCCTCACACAGTCGAAGAGACTCTGATCAAGCCATGTGCTCTGAAGATGGCTTGGATTCTGCTTGGAGAAGAAGCTGAAAAACAGTTCAACAAAACCTCTCTGTCAAATAATACGGTTCAAAGGAGGATTGCTGACTTGTCTAGCAACATAAAAGAACAGGTGATTGCTGAAATCAAAGACGCTGCATTTGGATTGTTCTCAATTCAGTTGGATGAATCCACAGATGTTTTATCCTGTTCCCAGCTTCTTACCTTCGTTCGGTATGTGAAGGGTGATTCCATCAAGGAAGAATTCTTATTCTGCCGTTCTCTCGAAAGAAATACCAGAGCTGTGGATGTGATGGAAAAAGTAACAGAGTTCTTTGACCATGAAGAACTGAACTGGCACAATCTCTGTGGAGTGTGCACCGATGGTGCCCCAGCTATGCTCGGAGCAAAAAGTGGCTTCCAAGCGCTTGTTCGAAATCTATCTTCAGGCATCATTTCTGTTCATTGTGTGATTCATCGGCAAACTCTTGCTTCAAAAACCCTTCCATCTCATCTTTAGGATGTTCTTGAACAAGTCATCAAAATTGCGAACTACGTGAAAAAGCGTCAGTGTTTTGTGAATATGGGTTCTTTCCTTCATAGTATTTGCTTGTTTCTTTGATTTTCTTTTCTCCCCCCGACCTCTCACGAACATCTTACCCTTTGTCCAGCGTTTTGAAAACAGAACAAAGAAATAAACAAGAAAAAAAATTCTATATTAATTCTTTCTCTCCCCCGGGGGGACACGTGCTTGTTCGCTCTCCTCCTCGTCTCGACTTGTGCCCCGCCCCCTCTATCTCGTTTTTCTTCCACCTCTGCTCCTGCTTTCTCAAATCCACGTTCTCACTTAGAGACTTTTCCCAGATTGTTTTTCATGGTTTTGTTTAAATATTATTTAAATATATTTAAACCGCAGCCGTGATGCTGACGCCACCCTCCCCCCCCCCACACCCCCCCTTCACCCCCCAGAATTTCCATGTTTTAAACGTTTCCCAGTGTTTACCCTGGATTAGAATAGGTACACCGCATCCCTGCTTGTCGTAAGAGACGACTAAGAGGGTTGGCGTCAGGAAGGGCATCCGGCTATAAAAACATTGCCTCAAAAAGAGAACCATGACAATTACAACTACATATGGGCAGGGTACAGCCTGAAGTGGAGATCGGTTTCTGAGGTTTGGGACATGGAATGTAGGGACAATGACAGGGAGATCAGGAGAAGTGGTGGAAGTATTGGTCAGAAGAAGAGTGATCATATGTTGTGTGCAAGAGACGAGATGGAAGGGAAGTGGTGTGAGAATGGTGAAGGGTAGGCAGGGACAGAAATACAAGTTTATGTGGCAAGGGTGCCTGGAGGGTGTGGAAGTGTAAATTTATGAAGCAAGCAACTTCTATGAGCTACAACCTGCTTTCCGAGTCTGCAAGTTTTTTTCGTGGTTTCCATGCAGAATCTGGGATTTCCTGCAGTTGGCAAGTTATCTCCGACACTCTGACCAAATTCGTTGCTCGAGAAAAGTAAAATTCTTAGTGGAGGCAATGGTGGACCACATATTGTCATGACAAAATCATTTATGACTGAGGGTAATATGATTACATATGGGATGTTCCTTTGAAATAATGTAATGTTGGATTTAGTATGTCTCATTGAAGTTTCATAAGTAAGATATTGTTTTTTTTCTTGGTATGGCTGACAGCTGACATCGCAATGTCTGAGTAAATTAGTATTCAGAACTGTCCATTGTTTGGTGAAAGCTAATTACTATTGGTGCTTGCTTGCCAAGGGGCTTGGTAAACAAATGTTCGTTGTGACAAAATCATCTCAGTACGAGGTCTGGAAAACTACCATTGTTTTAATAAATTAGATGTAAATATTTGTAAGGTGTGTCCCCTCCCACTTTCGCCTACGTGACTTCTGGGGGATGGTAGTTCCGAAGTCCATTCTCAACTTAATGTTACAACTGGGTTTTGAGAAAAATTGTGTATATAACTAAAAAATTGCGTGCAGTATTGAGTTTTAAAACAAAAATAAACTGAACAACGGTTCGGAAATAATAAAGTATAAAATCCATGTAGGCTAGCTCTCTCGGGCTCTCTGCTTCTCAGTAAAAAATATTTTGTGAGATTGCAGTAGGATTTGACTTGTGAGGGAAAAGATGAGTTTGCAGATTGAAAAAGGAGGGGGATTGCCATAGCTATTGAAGTGACTGTTTTATTTTAAGTTTTAACATGACATCAAAAAACCCATGTTGCTAGTGTGTTAATTCGTAATATGGTATAATAATGGAGGCGCTGTAATTATTTGGTTGTGGCTAAGGTTAATATCGTTTTAAAAAATGTGCTTTGAAATAGAGTAAGTGGTCTTTGTTCTTGTCGTGTCAAAAATGAGTAAAAAGATATATCCTCTTCACTGAGAATGACCTCCAGATGTTCATGAAGGGATTGGAGAGATGGGGCTCCAAGGTGTTCTGCAGGAGACAATGGAAAGCAGAAAACCGCATTAAAGGATTTGGGATGCAAACCTGCTCTCAGCGGGAAGCACCCTCATCTCAAGATTCCTCCGATCCTCACGCCCACCCACCCAAACTTTGCCCAACCAATCCTATTGCTCTCCTCCCCTCTCTTCGCTTCTCCCCCCTCCACTTGTCCCCTCCCATCCAAAACTTTGCCCAACCAATCCTACTGCTCTCCTCCCCTCTCTTCGCTCCTCCCCCCTCCATTTGCTCCTCCCACTTGAAACTGTATTTAAAAAATCAGAACGAATGACTAAATAGCCAGGATACTTCACTTGGCTGGTCGATTTTGTATGTTAACTGTATACTGTGCATGCTGGTGTTTAGTATGATATTTCTTTGTGCATCCCCACTGTACCAGGATTTTCACTCTGGACTTTGATCTAAGATTTGTTGTAAATCTTCCTAATGTGTTTTTGTGAATTGTACCATGCTCTCCTTGGTTTGATAAGGGTCATTGTTTTCTTGCTGTGTATTTCTTTGTAGACAGAAAGTGTTATCCTCCTCGGGAATTAAAATTTGTGACTCTCTTCTGACAAGTTCATGGACATTGAATTTTTGGTTCATCCATTACATACTACTGTAGGAAAATATCCCTAACAAAATGACGACCGTGACTTCTTGCTAACTCTAGGACGACCTGGGAAAACAAAGACTTGAGCACAAAGCTGTACTCTCCTCTTCCCCTTGTCGCTTGGTAACGCATCTAACGAACTGATTACAGATTTTGATTCCCAAGTATTATGGTCACAGGGTGGTGTATTGTGTTAACTATTTTGTATCATCTGTCTGTCTGTTCTTGCATAAATTTGCAGTGAGAAGTGTTTTGTCAATGTGGTTTTGCCACTAGATTTGACTAGATAAACACGGATGTCCGCATTTTGTAGCGGTGGTTATTTGGCCAGGTTATATGGTCCAGACGGTATACCAGACGGTTGATCGCGTGAAATACCCCAGGAGTGTTTTTGTCAATGTGGTTTTGGCTACTAGATTTGACTAGATAAAACACGGATGTCCGCATGTTGTAGCGGTGGTTCCAACTGTCTTCACTCACTTAAGCAGTGGTGAACAGTTGTTCGTTGTTGTGTGCATGTCTTCAAGTATCAAGAGTGCCCTGTATTTTGTCATGAGCTCAAACGATTGTGTGCATGTCTTGAAGTATCAAGAGTGAGTTTTGGTGTGTGGTGAAATGGTGTGTCAGAGATATGGGTGAAAATATTGTGTTTGCAGGTGTGCGTGACATTTGGTCAAGTAGACAGGTGCACCTGCTAAATTGGGCTGCGTGTACCTTGGGTGTGAATGTAAAATGCTTTTGTTGTTTTACAGACAGGCTGACAACTAACATTCACTCGGATGGTGGTTGAAGCTGACCTTCATATGAATGAATTTATTTATGACAAAAGGATGCAAATAGGTGACATCACTCACAGAAATGGGCAAGTATTTTTGATCTGGCAGACATTCTGAGTGACGATTCAGAATGTCCCAATTCATGATCAATGTTAAAGATGAAAGCTTTTCTGTGTGATTTGCATGAGGACCTTTTGTTCAAAATCAAATATCTAGGATTATTGCATGACAAACTAGAACGGGCACTCGGTAGAGCACATACCTTCGCCGCAGCTACTGTTCTGTACTTGGCATGGGAGTGTAGGGAACAGAACAGTGAACAGTTTGGTGCTGATTTCATGCAAATCGGATAAGAATTGACCGAGTTATGACAAATAAAAATACGATTTTGACCTTTTCGTGACCTTGACCTTTGACCCGATTGCTCCCAAAATCTAATCAAATGTGTCCCGTATAATAACCAATCATCCCACCAAATTTCATGCAATTCGGTTGAATACTTTTTGAGTTATGCGAATAACATACACACACACACACAGACATACAAATAAATACACAGCGATCAAAACATAACCTTCCGCTTTTGCGAAGGTAATGATGAGAATTTAATGAACAGGCTAAAAAATTGCGTACATAATTTGTGAAATGGGAGAGATACGATGTTGTTCGTGTAAATTCCTGCATGTTTTATGTGCCTTGAAGGAACAGGTGGACTGAACAATGCAGGTCCAGGCCCAGAAAAAAACAGATTTGGTTGGTATATATATATTTTTGGTACATATGCAGGTCCAGGCACAGGAAAACAGATTTGGTTGGTACATATATTTTTATTGAAAGGTGAAAGTATCTATATAATAATACCGTAAGGACTCGACTTTGTTATCCCTTTTACGCCGCACCCAGTGACCCGATGCCCACGGCACTAATGCATTTTCCATCTACGAACCGCGCTCTTTGTTTATCACGTACAGCCAAACTCGAAAAATCTGAATTCGCCGACTTTGGGACCCAAAAGTATCCGATTAACGGCCGATACGACGCCATCTAACGACACCATTGTATTGGCGTCTGCTGGGCGAAGGCGATGCGAGCCGTCCGCTGATTGGACAGTCGAGTGGTGTGATGGGTGGTGTGAACCAAATGGTCTTTATCATCATTTTAATAAAGTTAAATGGAGTGACGTTTTGGAAACGTTTTTTGAAGTTTGAAGTTTTTTCGAATCGAAGTGAAGAAGTTTTTGAAGTTTTGATTTTGGAAACGTAAAATGGAGAAACAGTTTCACAGGAAGAGAATGCGATGCGATGAAGAAGAATCCATCTTTATTTTATTTTTTTGAACCACATTGAAGCTCCACGAAGTCAAGAATGTGAAACTACGTGAATGTAATAAAATAAAAATGTACATAAACGACACAGTTCTATGAAACAGTTTCACAGGAAGAGAATGCGATGTGATGCGATGAAGAAGAATCCATCTATTCCGCCATTTGTGCTGGTGTCATCGATCGCGGTGTACGCTAACCTCATCAGGTGGGTTTACCATAATTTCTTCCATATACTGTGATAACAACGAAGTGAAACCAATCAGCAGCCCATCAGTATCTGCTCTATTCACGGTGCTTAAGTTAATCCTTCAAATCATTTAAAAACAACCCAACGTTGACGAAGCATGGCATACGAGGCCCGTTCAAAAAGTTCACGGAACGACGTACTCTCAAAGGTCTGAGGCCAAAATGTTTGTTTTTTTCCCCCCTTACACAACGGAAACAACAACTGGATAGGTAGGGCCGAGGCCTACGCCTACGTTTCGCTCCTGCATCTGCCACCGTTCATGATTATCAAAGTAGGCTTTACCCTGTTCATGATAAGGTAGAAATCAGTGAGGTGTATACGAAGAGATAAAAGGATGGCATTGACTTCGAGACGGTACGTGATAGTTGGCTGCGGCTGGCTGATGCCACGTTTTTTTTTTCTAAGTGCCATGGATGCTGATGGACATAATAAAGGTATCGGCTGATCTCTCATCGTAATATTACCCGATGGAAATGAACTGTTTCTTTGTTTGTCATTTCCTGTGCAATAATGTCAAATTGATAAGTCAGACATCCTTTTCTATTGTATTGACAGCTGCGCTCCTTTTCATTGGCATCGTCTATTGATATACATGTTCTTCTTTCATATAATTTTACACATTCACAATCAGTATTTCAACTCTTGCAGACATTGGAAAGGAAGTTGACTCACAGGCCAACTCTCTGGCTCAATCACAGGCCGACGCACAGGCGATGTAATTGTGAGTAGCATTTTTGCACAAGTGAAAATTGAAAATACACGTTTTTGGTATGTGGCTATGTTATTTAGTGTTTGTTTTGTCTCTAACAATATAAAATACAAAGTCAGGAGGTGACACTTTATACACAGTGTACGTTGGATTCTACAAAGTGTCGCCTTTTTCTTGATTTTGTTCACACAAATCCAACCCACACCATATAGTCTCATAAAAAATGGCCAGAGTGGTGCTATGCCGATTCCTATTACGAATCGCCCGAGGCGTTATAAAAGCGCACGCGGAAGCCTTTGCGAGAGAAGTCAAGAAAGAGAGAGGTTCAGAAAAGGCGCGTCAGAACGTTGGTTGGTGGTTGGTGGCGGAAAGAGTTGTTTACAAAAGAGAGTGGGAGAAGTAAAGAGGAGTGAGGCGGAGTGAAGCCAAGAAAGACAGCAAGCCTTGTGAGGGTTGAGTTGAGGAGCACAAAAAGGGACACCAAGAGTTTGCGTCGACGCCACCGAGGTTTTCCCGCCAAGAACGCGAGGAGTCGGAGCTGTGACCTCCAGCCCTGCCGTTGCACGGACCTGACCCTTCCTCCCCCTCCAGCCATCCACCTCCTGCCATTCCTATCATCATCCCCCGTGTAAGTGTGTTCGTAGTCTGTCTTTTGTCTTGTCCCTGGGTATAAGTAAGCTTGTATAAGTTAATAATTGCACTGTGTCTCTGATTCTTCTGTATATTATTTTATTATCTTTCCTTCTCCTTGGTTACTTTTGGTTGTATATAGTAAATAAATTATATTTGTATTCCTTACCCTTTGTCTTTCTTCTTCTTCACATCCTTCGCTTTAGTCTTTTCCCCATTGAATACCTGTGGCGCGATTTCGGCCAACGTCCAGGAATCGGGTTAGTCGGGGTAACTGTTCGGCCGCGGTGCCATCCGCTCGGCAAAACAACATCTTATCCGCGGTCCGTAACATTATTATTCTCAGGAAACATTTGTCTCTCCAAATATGCACATGGACACCCACCCACTTTATTATTTAATGGCAGAAGATGCTTCAAATGCACACCAGAGGTCTATAGGTCATCAGAGCCATGCCAAATCGACCAGAATGGTGGTGCATGTCTAATGGGCGGAGCTGCTTCTGACGCTGTGGGAGAGGCATGGCCTGTAGAATGGGTGGCACTTATGACCCACAGACACAAACTCGGCTTTATATTGTTGTGGATATGAGGATCGTTTTTTTATTGTTTTATTGTGGACCCTCCTTCCTCCAGTTGTTGTGTATAAAGGTCAAAGGGCGTCCCGTAGTTAGGTCATATACAATCACGTTTAGCCAATCATAGATTCCCTGCTTGTTGGTAGTTATTTCCTTATTCTGTGTATTAGGCTAAGGCTTTGTCTTCCATTAATTGACACTCCATTGCACCGAATTCAAATAGATAGATCCCCTTTTATTCCCAAAGCCCTATTCCCAAAGCCTCGATTGCCAACTGCATTCGCCGCAGCTGCTGGGCGGTTTTCACCGTGACTCAATTAGCCACGAGGTAGGCTCGGAGAAGAAGGGGGAGGAGCCGCCGAATCCAGGGCGTGGGCCACCCATCGTCATCAAAAGGGTGGAGCCAGCGAGCCCTGACCAGCCAACCAGGGCTGGGGAAACACCATCACGGGCGTGGCGCGGGTTGATCTAAAAGCGCGTTATATAAGCGTGCGCGGAAGCCTTTGAAAAAGCAGTCCTGGGAAAGCACACGACGTCCCCACGGCAGCACGAAGAAGAGTCCAGACGAGCTTGGTAAAGGAAGAGGAAGGGATCCCCATGGAGAGTTGCGCCCATTAAGAAGTTGGCTCCACCATCAGTTTTGGCTCCACCATCAGTTTTGGCTCCACCATCAGTTTTGGCTCCACCATCAGTTTTGGCTCCACCATCAGTTTTGGCTCCACCATCAGTTTTGGCTCCACCATCAGTTTTGGCTCCACCATCAGTTTTGGCTCCACCATCAGTTTTGGCTCCACCATCAGTTTTGGCTCCACCATCAGTTTTGGCTCCACCGGCAGTTCGGCTCCACCGGCAGTTCGGCTCCACCGGCAGTTCGGCTCCACCGGCAGTTTTGGCTCCACCAGCCAGCTTCAACCCGTTACCCCGCGGGAACCAGATTGCGGTGGCATCAGTGGCCATCGAGGTCCAGCCCGACGTCCCGTGCGGGATCAAGCCCGAACCATCTGCCCCAGCTGAACCTTCCCATTCCTCCTTCCAATCATTCCTGCCTGCAAATTCCCCATTCGTGTGAGTCCGTCTTTGTTTGTTCTGTCTTGGGGTATAAGTTAAGCCTGTGTAGATAAGCTAGCATTTTCACTGTGTCTCCTTGATTCCTTCTGTCTTTATTTTATTATCTTTCCTCCTCCTTGGTTATTTTGGTCCTGCAAATAGTAATAAATAATAGTCGTATATCAAACCTTTTTGCCTTCGTCTTCCTCTTCTTCACCTCTTCTTCTTCTGTCGTCTTTGTCTTTTCCCTCATTGAAGATCTGTGGCACGATTTGGCCAACGTTTCAGAATCGGGTCTAGTCTTGGTAAACGGCTCACGCCACGGTTCGCTTCGCTCGGCGCAACATCCATTACGCTGCGGCCGTGAGCGGGGGGTGTTCCTTCGCGTACCGGGAAGCGCTGGTATTTAGGTCAGAGGACTTGTGGGCCTAAAACCCTATCCAGCGCCGACCGGGCGTGGCGTCATACCCCCGGGACCACGTCGGTCAGTAACAGACGAGGGGCTTAATCCCCCCTCGAATGGGAACCATAGGCCGATGTCGGGTCCCGTAACAATTGGTGCCAGGAGTGGGATACGGACCTGAAGCGCTTAGTGCGCTCAAATTACGAGTGGGCCGAAATTGTGTTTTATAAGATCCGAAATTTGAAAAGCGTGCCATGGATGGTCAAGATGATCGGATGCCGGTGGGGGAAATAGAAGAGGGGTTAGGTGTAACCCAGGACCAGGGGGAAGAAATGGCGGAGAGAAATTATGATGTGGTTGAGGAGGTTTCAGGCGCGCAAGATGGCGCCCTCGCGCACGAGGTTGCGGGTGCACAAAATGGCGCCTCGCACATGGCTACGGCGGCGGCGCCCGCTGCACAAGTGGGAGGGATTGACATGCACGTCCTCATTGCGCAGCTGCAGGCAGCTGTACAGATGAGTATGGGGAGCCAAATTGAGGGATTGGGAGGCCAAATTGGAGGTTTGGAAAACAGTATGGGGGCAATGAGGGACGAAGCAAGGGGTACTAGTGAGCAATTAAAAGAAGGGTTAAACAATATGGGAAACAAATTTGAGGGGTTGGACAATAAATTTGAGGGGTTAAACAACGGGATAAAGGAGGTAAAGAATGGGTTAACGGGGGTGGAAAATAGAATGGCTGCCCAGGAGAATCAGATAGAGAAGGTGAAAAATGGGTTAGGGGGGTTGGAAAACAAGATGGAAAACAAATTGCGGGAAATAGGGGAGCAATCGGCCCGGGAAATTAAACAAATGGGAGCAGATAAAGGAGGTGAAAATCGGGGTAGAAGCCAAATTGGATGCCCAGAGGGATGAGTTGGAACAGATGAGGGTGGCATCTACGGGAGAGGCGGGAGAGGCGGGAGAGGCGGGAGAGGCGGGAGAGGCGGGAGAGGCGGGAGAGGCGGGAGAGGAAATAAGACGAGGTGTAAGCGAGGAGGTCTCAGGGGTACGCGAGGAGGTCTCAGGGGTACGCGAGGAGGTCTCAGGGGTACGCGAGGAGGTAAAGCAAGGTGAGAAGCGTATGGAGAAAGAGGTGAGGAATAATACGGCTAGGTTACAGGGGGGCATAGAGGGTCTGACGAGGGGAGTAGAAAAGCTGCCAGTGGGACAAAAGGAACTAGTGGACCAAGTGGAAAAGAACACTGCAATAATCGGGGGGTTAAAAGCGACACAAAAAGACATGAAGAACGAATTAATGGCGACAAAGAAGGAATGTCAGATGGTACATGAGGGGTTGACGAAGAGGTTGGACGAGGTGACAGAAGAAATGGAGACGAAAGACCGGGAGGTGAGGACGCACATAGAAACGGTTAAGGTGGCGTTAGAGGAAGAAATAGAGGGGGCGCACCGGGAAATGAAGGAGGTAAAGGAAAAATTAGAGGAGGTGGAAGAGGGGGTGAGTGAAATTAAGAAGAGACAGAGCGAAACGAAAAAGGAGATAAGGGAGGAAGTGATGGAGGATGTGCAAGGTCTGTGTTCAAATCATGATGGTCTGCTCACTAACCAAATAAAGAGTTTGCAGGTGGCAGAGGAGGTGCGACGACGAGGTACCGAGGTGAGTGGCGATATACGCGGAAATGTATATGGTGTGAGGGGAGATTCAGTCGGCTTGGGGGGTGGTGTAGACCCGGGTGTTCGTGAGGGACCAATGGTGAGATGTATGACTGGTCCGGAGTGTATGGAAAGAGGAGGTGTGCAAGGAGGTCTGGCTGTGGGGAGTGAGGGGGGTGCTGGTGAGCAAGGGTGTGCGGGTATGGAGTGGGTAGCGGGTTGCGGAAGGGCGACCCAGGCATCGACACCAAGAGGGGTAGTGTTTGGAGGGACGGGGGATGCGCGGGAGCCCCCCGGGAATAGCGCACTGTGGGAGGCCGAACGGTTTGGTCCCGCGTTGATCCGCAAGGAGTGAGGCGCGGGGTCCGGCCTTCGGGCACCCACAAGGCACCACTCGCGCCGTATGACGGCAAGAGTGATTTGAGGGCGTACCTGGCGCAGTTTGAGTCCGTGTGCCGAGGCAATGGTTGGAATCCGGACGAAGGTGGAGTACACCTGGTAGGGGCACTGTGCGGTGCGGCGGCGGAGGTGCTGATAGCTTTACCACCGGGTGCTCTCACCCTGCCAGCTCTCCGTGCGGCTTTAATTAATCGTTTCGGTATTGAGCAGCAAAGCGAGCTTGTTAAAGCTCAGCTTGCGCAGCGAAAACGCATGCCCCAGGAGACCATCGGGGAACTTGCTCTGACATTCGCTGCGGTGGGGATTGCACACGCAGACATGGCAGCGAGTTCCCAGGAAAGCCTGGCGCTGGATCACTTTATCCAGGCCCTTCCGGATCTGGAGCTCCGACAACAGCTCGCCATGTGTCGCCCGCAGACCATGAGTCAGGCGGCCGACGCTGCAGCCCGTTGGGAGGCAGCGAGGCCCCTGGCCCGGGGAGGCGAGCGCCACGCAGTGGCGGTGCGTCAGGTAGGGCCCCCGACGAGGGCCCTGACCTGGAGAGCATGGTTCGGAGGCTGGTGGATCGGCGCCGAGCGGGACCTGGACCATGGCAGGCGGCTCCAGCGGTGGCACCCGGCAGTCCACGACAGAGTACCCCAATTCGGACGTACAGGGGGGGAAATTTGGAATACCGGAGGCAAGCACCTTACCAGGTGAGGTGTTATAACTGTGCTCGGCTGGGTCACCGTGCGTGGGAGTGCCGAGCTCCGCGCCGGGACGGTCCCCGCCCGCCGATGCCCTCAACTCCGCCTCGTATCGATCGGCCTAGCCGACCTCAGACACCCCCCCCGCCAGGGCCCGGGAAACTAGAACGTGCCGGGCATGCAGGGCAGTGTTCGGCAGTAGGGGATGGAGAGGCGCCCTCATTGACGCGACAGGTCATTCATTGTGGCCAAATTGGTGCTGGTAGTTTAACAATTCGATGCAAAATTGCCGGCGTGGGGGTAGACGCCGTTGTGGACACGGGAGCCAGCGCCACGATCATCAGCCCCGTGATCCTTAATTCGAGTGCAGACGGCTGGGGTAAAATCGAGCGTCTGGAAAATCATAGTTTGCAGTTGGCTACCGGGGTAACGGCCCCGATCATAGGGCGTGGTTTTGTAACCCTCAAGTTGGGATCGGTAAAGAGAGAGATAGAGGTTTGGGTGGCGAAGGTGTGCGACCCATGCTTAATAGGGTTGGATTTGTTGACTGCCAGCGGTTGTAAAATCGACTTGAGCCGGGGGATCCTGCAATGGGGAGTGGAAGAGCTACCATTGGAGGGGGTGAGCATGGCCGAGAGGGTGGAGCTTGAGGCTCCTGAGGCCGTGACCATCCCTCCGGGGGCCGAGGCCATAGTGCCGGCCCGATGGTCAGCTCGCCCGACATGGCAGGAATCCTGCGGCCTGGTCGAACCGGTGGCAGCGCGATCCATACCTGGTTTAATCGTGGGCCGCACCCTCGTAAAAACGGACGGGCCGGTGGTGGCCGTCCGAGTAATTAACAATAACATTAGTACAGAACCACGCACTATAGTGAGGGGCACGAAGGTAGCTGGCTGCACCCCAGTTAGAGAAGTCACGTTAGTGAGGGGCGAGAACGTCCAGCCGAGCCGGCCCCAGGGGGAGCCTTCAATAAGTTATAGGAATTGGCCCGATCCCATTTGCGAGATGGTAAATCGTAGTAGCGTAGAGTTGGGAGGTACCCAGAGGGAGGCCTTACACAAACTGGTTGGGTCCCATTTGGACCTCTTCTTGTCCACCGAGGATATTGGACGTACGGGCCTGGTGAAACATCAGATCCACACCGGTGAGGCCCGGCCTATCCGTCAGGCCGCCCGACGGCTCCCCTGGAGCAAGAGGGCGGAAGCTGACGAGCAGGTTGAAAAAATGCTCGACGCAGGTGTGATCGAGCCCTCGGGAAGTCCTTGGATGTCACCTGTTGTGCTGGTTAAAAAGAAAGATGGGACCACGCGGTTCTGCATGGACTATCGCCAGCTAAACAACGTGACACTCAAGGACTCATATCCCCTGCCAAGAATTGATGACACCCTCGATGCCGTTGCGGGCTCAAATTGGTTTTCAACTTTAGACCTCAAGAGTGGGTATTGGCAGGTGGAGATGGATCGGGCAGGGAAGGAGAAAACGGCATTTTCCACAGGTAAGGGGCTGTATCAGTTCACTGTGATGCCGTTTGGTTTGTGTAATGCCCCCGCCACCTTTGAGCGATTGATGGAACATGTACTAGGCGGCATGCCATGGCAATCATGCCTGGTATACCTGGATGACGTCCTAGTACATGCCAAAACATTCCCCCAGGCTTTAGCTAATTTGGACCAGGTGTTCGGGTGCCTCAGACAGGCAGGGTTGAAGCTGAACCCGAGTAAGTGCACCTTGTTTGCAAGAGAGGTGGCCTATCTAGGTCACGTGATCGGCCGCGAGGGGGTAAAAAACGGACCCAGACAAAATTAAAGCGGTAGAGGTGTGGCCCGCACCACGTACCATCAAGGAGGTGCGGGGATTTTTGGGACTCTGCTCCTACTACCGGCGTTTTGTGGTGAAATTTGCGGAGTTGGCCCGTCCCCTCCACCGGCTTACGGAGAAGGGGACGCGATTTAATTGGACAAGGGAGTGCCACGAGGCCTTCCAAAAATTGAAGGGGTGTTTAAGATCCGCACCCCTTCTCGCTTACCCCACTAGCGACGGGACATTTACCCTGGACACGGATGCGAGCCAGGAAGGATTGGGCGCAGTTTTGTCTCAGACACAGGAGGGCGTGGAGAGAGTGATTGGTTATTATAGTCGGGCCTTAAGTAGGCCCGAGCGAAATTATTGTGTTACTCGCAAAGAGTTATTGGCTATGCTGGCTGCCATGAACCATTTCCACCCGTACCTGTACGGGCGGAAATTTTCGGTTCGAACTGACCATTCCTCCTTGCAATGGCTCCTTCGGTTCAAGGAACCAGAGGGCCAAATTGCAAGGTGGTTGGCAAAGTTGCAGCAGTACGATTTTGATGTGACCCATAGGGCCGGGAAGGCCCATGGTAAAGCAGACGCACTCTCTCGGCGTCCTTGTCTGGGGGAAAACTGCAAATTTTGTCAGGATGCACAGGTGTGCAACTGAACAGGTGTATGGAGCAGTGTATGAGTGAGTGATGGTGATGTGTGCTGTGTTGACCAAATGGTCCAGGGAGGAAGGAGGGTGCAGGTGGCACCAGGTGAGATTGCACAGGTGTGCAACTGCAGGTGTGTGGAATACATGGAGTGTGGAATATATGGAGTATGGAATGGATGGTCGTGGAGTGAGTATGGTGGAAACTGTGGAGTGGAGTGGATGGTGCGAAGGTGTGAATGGGGGAAGAATGGACCCCCATCACGAATACCCAGGGAGGGTAGTCTAAGAGTTAGGTGATATTGGCATCTGTGGTGTTATTTTCCTTATATTATTTTCTGAATATATCTGAACTAGTGCTGTTAGCCAGATTCAAAATCCCGTCTCGGAACCGTCTCGATAAATTTTCAATTTTCATAACGGGATCTCGGATCGGCTCGGTTCCTGACAAAGTAATACATTTATATACAAATATATATATATATATATATATATATATATATATATATATATATATATATATATATATATATATAATATATATATAAAGCTTCAAAAATAATTGAATTTCATGACAATATATAAACAACAATGAAAAAAATTCATTTCTGATGTCGAGTACTTAAATTCCGACTTAGCTTCCATTTACCGGGATGAAATAAAATACACCGCCTACATGCAGATGATCGGCCACCGCTAACGCTAAGCATTCAATATAGCGTGCTCACTGACCTGACGCACGTCCCACTACCCGTAAGTTTAGCAACCCATTCATCGTGAATCCCCGATGAAGCCTAATAACAATAACATGTATATCTTCCACGAAAGTTTTGTTGAATTATCTCACCGGGACCGACTTATCTCATTACAGTTTGTATTGTCGTGTAATTTCTTGATCGGAATGTCAGAGAGAGGGAGAAAATGTTTCTGCCCAGGCATATTCGAGTCCCGGTTGGAGTTTCATTATCATTTTGTGAGTTGTGATCGGGTGCCGCTGTAACCCGGATGTTCCTCTGTTTCGCGCACGGAATCAACGGCATCAGAGCAGGTGGGCGCTGATTCGCTCAGAGCGATCACGTGATGACGCTATGACAAAAAAAAAAATCGCTCGCTTTGCCAAGGGGCTTGCTTCCCCCCCCCCCCCCCCCCCGTTCCCTTCCCCTCCCCCACCCGGCAATGCTGGGTACTTCTGCGAGTAAATTATAAAGCAGGCGGTGTAGTGATTACCCACCCCACCCCCCCTCCCCTCCCCTCCTTATTTTGACTCTGTGACTAAAGTAAACGTAATCAACTTATCAGGCCTAAAGTGGAGATAAGATAACCAAAATACTTTCACATTCAAACCGTCAAACCCCCCCCCCAACCCCCCCCCCCTTAACTCGCCCCCAATCCACAGCCTCCTTAACTCCCCCCCCCCCCAACCAATCGACAACCTCCTTAACTCCCCCCCCCCCACCCAATCGACAGCCTCCTTAACTCCCCCCCCCCCCCACCCAATCGACAGCCTCCTTAACTCCCCCCCCCCCCCCCACCCAATCGACAGCCTCCTTAACTCCCCCCCCCACCCAATCGACAGCCTCCTTAACTCCCCCCCCCCCAACCCCCCCCCCTTAACTCGCCCCCAATCCACAGCCTCCTTAACTCCCCCCCCCCCCACCCAATCGACAGCCTCCTTAACTCCCCCCCCCCCCACCCAATCGACAGCCTCCTTAACTCCCCCCCCCCCCCCCCCCCCCCCCAGAGGCCCGAGTCCTTATCTTCACAATTGTTATCGCCATGCTGTCTTATCATATTCGTTATCTTAAACGCCAAGATAGAAACAAATTAACTAAAAAAGCCATTGAAAAGTTTGAATGTGAACTCATTCTGGAATCTTGAAGTTATTTCGTACAAAACGAACATTAAACTCATTTTTTCAGTCTAACACGATGGATAATGACAACATAAAGCAGAGCGAAAAGCAATGTCAGGAAATAGTGTACTTTATATATTACGACATTACGTGTACAATCCGAAATGCATTATAAGCTTATAAATATGACTTAAGTTATGTACAGCAATGAAAAACGACAAACTGTAAACATCAAGTCATCAACACATTATGTGTTGGGTCATTGCGATCGCGCAGCGGCATGTTTGCAGTGCATTGTTTGTTGACAAGGGGAAAATCCTGGAACAGTGAGTTTACTTTATCTATCATCGTTTGTGTCAGTTCAGCTGCACTTGCGAAAAATGATGCTTGTACAGAAGCAGAGTAATGAAAGCAAGGCTCAATAAATGCCTCTATTATGGAAAATATCTGCAAGAAGTTGGAATTTTAACCAGGATTTTTTTACCGAGAAATTGCGTCAATCAATTTATCTCGGGACCGTCCCGAGACCGTCTCGAAAGCCGAAACCGCCGGGATTTCGTCCCGGTCTCGGCTCGGTTGACAGCCCTACTTCCTGTCCCCGTACAGGAAATATATATGCAATTATCCCGGCATACGCCTACACATACTAACTTAAAGGTACATAGTGGGTTCTAGCTATCGCGACATCCCAGAGCATTTTACCTACTCAGATCTACTCTGCTCTACATATTGCTCTTCCAAATTCATAACACAGCCCCCCCACCCCCCTGGAACCGTAGCTCCTGCAAGGTTCACCGCAGGCGCGACCATTCCAGCCTTAACACTTACTGTCACACACTTAATTAACCTATGAAATAAATCAGGAAGGGCTGTGGGAAGTGAGTCGGACTACCTACCTACACTTCCTTAACATGCTAAACCCCTAACCATCATGCAAGTATGTACATTTTCTTCATTGTTCCTGTGGAGGGAGGAAACAAACAACACAACAAAACTCCTACCTTATCCACAAACTTAACCATCTTTCCAAAAACTCAAAACTCTAACCTTTGTACATACCCCGGTCTACAGACCGCGTACCCCGGTAGATGCCACAAGACACAACCTTACCTGTGGGGCCATCCCAATGCACCCCCTAAATTTCCACAGGCCCTGTCCAGATGTTGCAGGTGAGTGACATGGCTCGGTGGATTTCACCCACATTCATGCAACACAGACCCCTTAACCGCTCATCCTCATTCCAAAAATCATCAAGGCATTTCAAAAGTCAACAAAGCACTTATTTCAATACACCCCCCTGCAGGACCATGGCATTGATGTCATTCGCGTGCGTATGTGCATTCCTCAACTAGGCAGCGGGGAGGGACCACACAAAAAGATGGTGGGGGCGCATCAGGCTGTGTTACCCGCAATCCCAAAAACAAGTCAACCGACTTACAAGTTCATTGCCCCCCCCCCCCCCCCTTTACCTCTTGGCCCCGTGACAGCCCAACAGCCCCTTTCCGCCGTTACCTCGCCGGTGAGGATCTCCACACACACCAGGCTCCTTTGCCTCCTGCTTCCGCGCAGCAACACGGGTCACCGGGGGACTTCCTCACCCCGCGGCGCCCAACCAGACCCTCCACCGACGAGCTCCAATTTCCAGTTACCACCGGCTGCCAGGGGTAATTGCCGCAGAGGGGGGCCCGCAGGCATTGCTCCTCAGAGCTTGCTCTGTACCTGCGGACACACACACCTTCCCCACCCACAAGACCCCAAAACACACTTCCTCCCCCACTGCCATTCAATTCTCCGCACAACTCAACACAATTCAGTACAATTCCATAAACAACAACAACATGCATTTTAAGGCCATTTTCCCTGCTAGAGCGGGGGTTAGCCTTGCGGTCCCCATGACAATCTTCTCCATTTTGCCCTATTTTCTGCATCTCTCCTTGTTAACCCCCTTGCCCGCATTTCTTCTTCCACCATCTTTAGCCAAGTCTTTCTCGGTCTTCCCCGTCCTCCACTTCCTTCTACATCAATTTCCATCACTCTTCTCAACCAGTCACTTTCATCCTTCCTCAACACATGACCAAACCATCTCAGCCTGTTCCTCTTCACAGCATCAATCACAGGCAATATTCCCATCATCTTACGCAATTCATCATTTGTCTTCCTCTCTCTCAACGATACTCCGCACATCCATCAAACCATTGGCATTTCCACCCTTTCCAGCCTTCGTTGCTGCTCTACGTTCATTACCCATGTCTCGCTCCCATAAATCATAACACTTCTCACACATGCAGCATACACCTTTCCCTTCAGCTTCAGCGACACTCTCCTCCTCATCAGCACGCCACTCAGTTCCCGAAACTTCTTCCATGCACATCTCACTCGAGCAACCGTTGCCGAGTCTGATCCACCTTCTCCATTCAGCATGTCTCCGAGGTAGCAAAATGTTTTCACACCTTCCAGCTTCACGCCGTCTCCAAGATCCAACTCAACATTTCCTCCATCTGCAGCTCCCTCTGTGCACACCTTACATTTGAATGTAGCTGCCACACTGGTAAATGACCCTCTCAGACCACTACATTTTTGATGAACCCACTCAGCGCACATTGTACATTGAATGGAGTTCACTCCGACACCCTTCCTGCACACAGCACACGGCCACTTCCCAGTTCTTTCCACCTCACCACATGCTTTACCACTTGCCATCACCTTCGTCTTTCCGATATTCACCTTCAGACCTTTTGTCTCCATACATTCCTTCCACTTGTTCATCTTTTCCTTCAGTCCATCCATACTTTCCGCAATCAACACCAGATCATCTGCATACAACAACTCCCACGGTAAACCCTCCTTTACGTTCTGAGCCAGCACCTCCATCACAGCTACAAATAGTAGTTAGTGGACTTAGTACCGACCCCTGATGCACTCCCACCTTCACCTCAAACTCACCACTGTTCCCGTCCTTCGTCCTTACAGCTGTGCGCGCTCTTTTGTACATTGCCATCACTACTCTGATCAACCATTCCTCCACTCCTAACTTCCTCAATGCCCATGTCAATACTTTGCGTGGAACCCTATCGAATGCTTTCTCCAGATCAACAAACCCAAAAAACAACTTCTTCCTCTTCTCCATGTACTTCTCCTGCAACTGCCTCACAATGAAAAGCGCATCTGTCGTTCCTCTTCCTGGCATAAATCCAAACTGCATTTCGTCGATCTTCACTTTCTTCCTTATCCTCCTCTCCAACACCCTTTCCAATACCTTCATTCCATGCTCCAATAACTTTATCGCTCGGATACGAGCCACACTCCAGAGGGTCACCTTTCCCCTTGTATAGAGGGACGAGGGTACTCAGTTCCCAATCCACTGGAATGCGGCCTTCTTTCACCACCAGATTACAGATCTCTGTCATTCTCTTCACACCCCAACCTCCTGCTGCCTTCAACATATCTCCCACAACTCCCGTCGGCCCTCCCGCTTTTCCACTCTTCATTGCTGTTATCGCTTCCTCAACGTCCTTCTCAGTTATCTTCTCTGCCGGTCCTAAAACTGGGTTACTCTCTATGTTGCCATCCCATTCATTCTCTGTATTCAACAGCATTTCCATATATCTTTTCCATCTTCCTTTAATTCCATCTGGATCGACAACGATTTGTCCCACTTCATCCTTCAAGCAACTCACCCCCATCACGTCACACCTCTCTTTCGCTATGTGCTTTGCAATCCTGAATACTGCTTTCTGACCCTCTTCTGAATCCAAGCGTTCTCCGAACATTTTCCTACATGCCTCCTGCGCCTTTGCTACCTCTTTCTTTGCAGCCTTCCTGGCTGCCTTATAACTTTCATGCTCTGCTGTTATTTGCTCCGCTGTCGTGTGTTATTTGCTCCGCTATGTGCTAAATTCCATAGATGGTGTAAAAGGTGTTACAAGGCTTGCCATGGCCTGCTACATGTGAAATCCCCCTGTTCACATTTAAACCATCACACATTTCCAAAAGCACATTTCCAAAAGCACAATTATCACCCCTCATTATCTCCAATAATCATCACTCACTTTCCAGGTTCCACTCTCACGACCACATCAAAACACATAACCACACACAAAAACATACGCCACCCACAAGACACTGTGTGGCCCCCATTCCATCCCCTCACCGGCCATGTCATCACTCTCACCCGCCTCCCAATTCCAAATTACATGTCCCCAATTTCCAAAGCAAGTCCTGAAGCCTGGGACAGTACTCCTCAAAACACTCACCTCGAGAGCAGGTAGTTGCAGGTTGGTCGGGTCCAAGAGTGTCATCCACCACAAATTCCCAAAATTTCACATTGGGCCTACCAAATACTTCCAAATTTCTCTTTTGTCCCCACTACACTGGCAGGTATGTGGATCCGCATCCAACGGTGATCATCACTACACAACTACCTGTGGCCACGACAGCTCTGCACCTCTACCGTGCAAGGGTCATCGGGACAAGGTGAGCAGTCAAAACGCCAACATGGCCCATGAGTGTCCATAAGGGTGCGACCCACCATCCATCCTTCGACCCGCCCCCCTGCGAGGAACACAGCTGCACCAGCCCCAGCTGGCCAATGTGGTGAGCACCTGCTGCCAGAAAACACACTACCGCACACACAACCTCGGCCCTGGGGGGCACGGTCGCAGTGCGTGGCATCCCTACAGCCACGTCCCCTGCACCTCCCCATCATCCCCCAGTCCGACTACAGAACTGCAGCCCCCCCCCCCCCCAGTGCTCACCCACACTTGACCACACCAAGGTCCAGTCAACAGCCATGCTGCAGCAGGAGACCCACCCAGAAGACATGGTCCACACACCTCGGACACGCACAGCACCACGTTGACCCAAAGACCACACAACTGCATCCCCATGATCCCGCGTCCCAAATATCAGCACAGTTGCCCCCACAACCAGTTGAAAGCTGTGTCTTGCTACCCTATTAATTTTATCACAGCCTCCAACACTTTGGTCTACACACCTGGATCAATAATGGCATCACTGTACAGTGTCCACCATGACATTTCAAAATCCACCCTTAAATTTCCATCTAACCCACAGATTACCCATGCCAACCATGTCACATTTCACTAACATCACCAAAGAAGGATGCTTTGCCATACACATGCCAGCCGAGCATGGCCCATATGCTCGGCTCGTTACACATCTCCCGATTCACATCCCCATGGCTCTCTTCCCAACCCGAGAGTCCATAAATCATAACGGAGCATCTGTGGAAGGTCACTCACACCATCACGTTCCACAGATGCCCCAATGGTTGTCCGGCAGGCTATCTCCATCCCTGTCCATTCGGTTTGACCCGCGTCCATCGACCAACATGGCATGGCAGGTCATCACATGCCGGTTGTCCCAAAGTCTCAGGGGGTGGGTGCCAGGTCGCATGCCGGAGTGGTCACTACATCAGGCCCAAGCTGGCCATCCACAGTGCCACCACCAAAGCGCGACCCACAACACCTCCCCCTAGTGGTCCTCAATAAATGCCAACCCAGGCTTGAGAAACCACCTCAGACCCCTCTGGAGGTCTTAACCCCCACCAGGGTCCGGTGACCCTGCCGGCCCGAGCCACCAGCTCGGACAGCGCCCAGACGGACAAGGGACGCCACACTCCGCCAGACCCCCCGTGGGACCCAGGTCGTACCTCGACACCCAAGGCTGGACCCCACGTCCAAATCTCGCCATCACAGCCCCCCAGCTGGCTGGCATACCCAAATTTTGAAAGGGGCAACTTTTGCCCGAGGCCATCACCCATGACCTCTCCATGTCCAAATCCCGCAGCCCGGGGACCAATCCCAACCACGGCTGCTCCAAATCTATTTCCCATTTAAATTTTATTTTACAAATTTTCATTCCCACTGCCAAACCGCAGCTGCAGGGAACAACCTCTACCACCGGTTGTTCTGCCCCTCCCTGCAGTTGATCCAAATTCCCTACAGGGACCAAATCTCCAGAAGCTCCATCTCCCGATCCTCCAAGATCCAAATCCAGCCCGGAGCCAACACACTCCCCCAACTGGTTGTCCAATTTTGGAGCCTCTGTTTCCAAATAGCAGTGAACGGTGAGCGTCCCCTCGGTCATTCCAACCACCTCCTCGGACCAACTCACCTCATCACCCAGGCTCCTTTGGGCCTGAACAAGCTCTACCTCCATGGGACTGTCACAGGTCTCCAGCCGCTGGATCAAATCATCATCATTTCCACAAATCATTTCTGGCCCCGCCAGGCTTTGATCAATATCCCCAATAAATACCCGGTCCGGCTCCATTGCACAGACCCCAAAAAAACCCCTCTTGCTCCGCACCACCGCCCTGGTGCTGCACAATTCCAAATTCATCCCCCGGTTGGGGTGTTGTGACATCCACACGGTCCCGATAAACGACCAGGCCAGAATGTGGGAAACATTCCCCATTACAACTCTCATCCCAAATTTCCTTCCCCATTCACCTGTGGGCACTCCCCGCTCACCTGTGGACACTCCACGTTTACCTGCAGGCATTCCCCATCTACCTGTACACCTGCAGTCTCTCCATCTACCTGTGGACATTCCCCGCTCACCTGTACACTTGCCACAATTGCCATTCCCGGTGCAATTCCCTGCTCGTGAGCAACATGCACATCTGCATGGGCCATACTCTCTCCCATTCCCAATTTAGCTTCCATCCCTTCGATCTGTTCTTTCAAGCCCTCCTTTAATCTATCCATTTGCCCCTCCATGTTATTGGTTTGGGCATTAATTTTGTTCTCCAATTGCTCGTTCTGAGCATTCATTTCCCCTTTTAATCCATTAATTTGGGCACTCATATCCTTCATTCCTTCCCTCCATTCATTCCCCTGGGACTCCAATTTGTTTTTCATTTCTCCCATATCTTTTTTTATGTTATTTTCCATCCCTTCCATTTTCCTAAGCAATTGACCCAACATCTGGTCGGTTGTCGGGGCCGCTCCTACTACCCCATCCCCTCCAGCTTTGTCAAAGCCTCCCTCCCTGCTCTCTCTCCACTTATCATTGCAACAATAAACTCCTCCCTGTCTACAGGCATCGTCACACCTTCCCTCAAAATTGCTGCTGTTACCCCCATTCTAAAAAAACCTGGTCTAAACCCTGACACCCTAAACAACTTCAGACCCATCTCCAACCTTTAAAGCGGTAATGTTTGCTGATTTCCAAGATGCTGGCAGATGACCTTGAGCAAAAGAGAGGGTGAAAAGAACACAGAGAGGGTGAGATAGAGCGGTAGAGAAGGATTTTTGGACCCGTGGGCTGATGCCGTCTGGTCCAGTTGTAGAATCAGAGTCGAGGTTTGACAGAAACTTCTCCACCTTGTCAGGAGAAAAGGACACAGAGTCCAGGAGCAACTGGGTACGACTGGTTAAGGTGGATGCAGAGAAAGACGGGTTTGGGACACAAGATTTTGAGGCAAACACAGAGTTGAGGCATTCAGCTTTTTCACGTGCGGAGTCAGCTGTGTAGCCGTTTGAGGTAAGGGAGGGGATGGAGGGGGAGCAAACACCAGAAACGGATTTGACCAGACGCACCAGGATTTAATTTGAATACTAGTTTATCAAGGTAATAATTAAATTGACATAACTTTAGTTCATTCACACACGAGCAGGTTAAGGATGATCAAATGTCACCCAAAGCTGAGGCTCAGTGCAGGTGAAAGTAGCACTTGAAGCACACATTCAACGTTCATTTAAGTTATCCAATCAGAGCCGAACAAAGACATGAATGGGCAGCTTTTGTAGATCAGAGATGTCGAATAAAATATTTTCACAAATGCCTGCACAAGCCGCCCGAGAGAGCTGGTTTGGTCTTGGCATCGGCAGGCAGGGCTGCCAAAAATATGGCGGGATCAGGTCAGGTCCGAAAGGAGACGCATTAGCAAACGCGCCCGAATCATGTATTAACCTTCATCATAATATTAACCATCTACGTGCAGAGGATTTGGTGCGCCTAGTTTTTCGAAAATACTTTATTACCCAATATACACGTCTGTAATCCAAATAGTCACAGGAATAAGGACAAATACATATTTAATTGACAATGAAACGTAATGGGGATGCAAAAAAGCAAAACACGACACAAGGCAAAGAATGCGGTCATGACGCCGAGTCGAAGACAAACTAGACAGATAGACTCACGCCTACTTAATCAAAGCCTTATAGACATGCACACAGACAAAAGGAGAATGAGACAACGAACGGTCCAGGGTTTCAACCTGGTGGTTTTTATTTATTTATTTCTCTGGAAGGCCTCAGGCACGGACTATGTGGTCCGCATCGAGGCCGGACCTAAATAAAAAAGCTGCATTGATATAAACGTGAAGAAGGAGAGAATAGTCCAAGAGTTTTTGAGTTTTTGAAAAGGGGAAGATCATAAGTGTTTGGAAAGACATGGAAAGGTAAAAGGTCCTCCTCCCATCCCTATCCTGAATCTTTTTATCCCCATTAACCTTATATAAGCCAAATTATCTGATTTACAGGTTAGTGTTTCCTTCTTGAAGATTTATCCCCAAACAAAGGCTGAAGTTCTTCAGGGAGTTTGTTTGGCATTATTATATCCAAAATAACAACATGAATCTTCAAATTGTCACAGTTATTTAATGGAAACGACCACAAATGGTCAGTTATCCCTCATCAGTCGAAGATGTGTTCTGGGGGATGTGTGGGTACGTATGTGATTGGCCTGGCCTATTACCAAGTGTGGACACACTTGGTTGGCTGTGCGTGTCTGTCCTGGTGGCATTTATATCCTCTGGGATGAAAGTGCGCGTTTCTGGAGTGGTGTGGATAAGATCATACCTTCAGAATGGAGGTCGAATGGAAGTTGGAAATTTTATTCCACATAGAGTTGAAAAACTCTTGCTTTTTCTGAGGAGCTGGTACCTGTGTGATTGTGACAAGGAAACGAGAATTGAGAATTAATCAAAGCGATTTCACTGAAATCGTGGTGAATGTTGAGAGTTGGGGAGCACTCAGGGAGCATTTTGTCGATAGTCGTTTGGTATGAAATTTGTGGTGTTCTTGGTCGGACTTGATGAGCGACAGTCAATTGGAATCAACAAGTGTGGACTGGCAGGACTACACCAGGAAATTAACTACAGGTATTAACTACACCAGGAAAGGCAAACTCATAATCCCTTCGGCGATGGTATGGACAGGTTTGTACTGGCAGGGGAGGGACAGGAAAGGTTTGGTGTGAAAAGTGATTTCAGATCAGATCAGATCAGATCGCCAGATTTAAACAAAGGGAACTCGGTCGGTCGACAAAAGTCGAGGGAATTACATGAGATGAACAAAGTCGACGTTTAAAACTCACCCCTTTGAAGACCGTTTTATGTGGGTTAATAATTGGATACAAGATTGTACAGATGGAGAGTACGAGTACTGAGGGCATGATCGGAGATGACGCACACTTCATGGTTCTCACGAACAACATAAGGAGCAGCGCTTGTGAGTTCGAAGTATGTAACAATGAAACATTGGTCACCATGGGAACAATGGTCACAAAACGGACAATGAAATTTTAAAATCCTAACAGTTTAATGATAAAACAAGATATTAAAATAGGATAATTCACAATTAAAACAATCATCAACATTTACGATTTGAACACTTTTAATTAAAAGCTGCTTTTTTAATATTTAAATTTTCATTTCGTTGAACGAATAATGCAAGTTTTCATTCTTATAAAATAATTAATTCCATCGTTCGTTCATTCTCCTGGCGATGGATTCCCATTCATCGGAACTGTATTAAATCTGCAAACAACCCCAGAAAAACAAGCATTCTGAGTATTGCGCTGCAATATATGTCCCCTACCGGTAGTCTGTCGTCCGGAAAACTGTTGGGGAAATTACCAAGGGTTATTTATCCACAGGTTCCGAATCGTTCCCAATCGCTAATTACCTCAGGATGGGCTCACCTGTGATTCGCACTCGGGACTTCGATTTATACACCTTGCAGACAGGTCAGCAGAAGCACGAGAAAATATGTTGTTGATAAAGAACCTTTTGAGTCGCTAAATATCAGTAATTTATTATATTTTCCGGTACACGATCATTGATCGATGTGTATATATATGTTGCTCGGCTTGGCTCCGCCCCTCCGGAAAGCACGTGCTGTGTCGTGCTTTTGACGTTCAGACGGGGCTGAGGGCGTGCGGTGCGGGTTGAGGAGAACTCTAGAATAAACAAGAGATATCCATTTAAAAAAAAAAAAATTCGTTTAATTAACGATATCTGCCAAACCACGTGCCCTATCACAAATTCCAAAAGGACATTTTTGTAGATTGACATGCTGAACAGATCTGTGACGTTTCCCCTCGATTGGATCAAAAATGAGGGAGGAGCTCGGTTTTAAAGGTTCATGCTTAAAAACGTCATAACTCTGAAACCATGTGATGCATGACGTCATGTTCGTTGACTTTTTTGTTCGTCATGGGTATGCGATTCTGCCTGCAAAGTTTGGCCTCGATCTGTTCAGCCGTTGCAGAGAAAAATGGGTTTTCGTGTTTTCACGAAAAACAATATGGCGGCCGAACCACGTGACCTGTGACGTCATAATTGCCATTAAAATATTCTACAGACCGAGTCCCTCCTACGGTGAAAATTTGATCTCAATCTGTCCGATTATTGCAGAGAAATTGGTTTTTAAAGGAAATTAAAACTTAAAATGCCACTGATCTGATCCCAAAGAACTATCAAAACTATCCAAAGAACAATTATCAGAATTCCCAAAGTTCAAAGTGCCATAACTTTGTCAATAATGATCGAAACGTCGTGAAGTTCGAACTCGATCTGTAACTTATCATGAGGAAACCATGTGCCATGTTTGAAATCATTAGCATTAAGCGTTCAGAAAAAAAGTCCGGAAAACTGTTCTTTGCGTGACGGACTGACGGACTGACAGACTGACGGACGGAGGGACGGCGTGCAAACCTATAGTCCCCTTCGGTGTACACCAGGAGGGGACTAAAAACATCCAACAGTGTGTTCCATTAAAAAAAACATACAACAGTGTGTTCCATTAACAATCAGCTTCTAGATCGCTCGCCAAGCGGCTTAAGCACTCAAGCAAGCATGATCCATTGAAATGGTTAATACGGAACGGCTTGCTTGGCAAGCTAATTACTTCCACCACCAATTGTGGTTGGAGGTTATGTTTTCACCGCTGTTTGTCTGTTTGTTTGTGAACAATGTATCTCAAAAAGTTATGGACGGATTCGGACGAAATTTGGCAGAGATGTGGCGTATGTGACAAGGACGAAATTTGGCAGAGATGTAGCGTATGTGACGAGGACGAAATTTGGCAGAGATGTAGCGAATGTGACAAGGACGAAATTTGGCAGAGATGTGGCGTATGTGACAAGGACGAAATTTGGCAGAGATGTAGCGTATGTGACAAGGACGAAATTTGGCAGAGATGTAGCGAATGTGACAAGTACGAAATTTGGCAGAGATGTGGCATATGTGACAAGGACGAAATTTGGCAGAGATGTGGCGTATGTGACAAGGATGAAATTTGGCAGAGATGTGGCGTATGTGACAAGGACGAAATTTGGCAGAGATGTGGCGTATGTGACAACGACGAAATTTGGCAGAGATGTGGCGTATGTGACAAGGACGAAATTTGGCAGAGATGTGGCGTATGTGACAAGGACGAAATTTGGCAGAGATGTCGCGTATGTGACAAGGACGAAATTTGGCAGAGATGTGGCGTATGTGACAAGGATGAAATTTGGCAGAGATGTGGCGTATGTGACAAGGACGAAATTTGGCAGAGATGTAGCGAATGTGACAAGGACGAAATTTGGCAGAGATGTGGCGTATGTGACAAGGACGAAATTTGGCAGAGATATGGCGTATGTGACAAGGACGAAATTTGGTAGAGATGTGGCGTATGTGATAAGGACGAAATTTGGCAGAGAAGTAGCGTATGTGGCCAGGACGAAATTTTGCAGAGCTGTAGTGCAAAGACAAACATGAATCTTCAAATTGTCACAGTTATTTCTTGGAAACGACCACAAATGGTCAGTTATCCCTCATCAGTCTAAGATGTGTTCTGGGGGGATGTGTGGTTACGTATGTGATTGTCCTGGCCTATTACCAATTGTGGACACACTTGGTTGGCTGTGCGTGTCTGTCCTGGTGGCATTTATATCCTCTGGGATGAAAGTGTGCGTTTCTGGAGTGGTGTGGATAAGATCATACCTTCAGAATGGAGGTCGAATGGAAGTTAGAAATTTTATTCCACATAGAGTTGAAAAACTCATGATTTTTCTGAGGAGCTGGTACCTGTGTGATTGTGACAAGAAAACGAGAATTGAGAATTAATCAAAGCGATTTCACGAAAATGGTGGTGAATGTTGAGGGTTTGGGAGCACTCAGGGGAGCATTTTGTCGATAGTCGTTTGGTATGAAATTTGTGGTGTTCTTGGTCGGACTTGATGACCGACACGAAATTGGAATCAACAAGTGTGGACTGGCAGAACTACACCAGGAAATTAACTACAGGTATTAACTACACCAGGAAAGGCAAACTCATAATCCCTTATGCGATGGTATGGACAGGTTTGTACTGGCAGGGGAGGGATAGGAAAGGTTTGGTGTGAAAAGTGATTTCAATCCAAACCAACCAATACTCATTGAATGATTTCAATCCAAACCAACCAATACCCTTTAAAGTGTTTTCAATCCAAATTAACCAATACTCGTTAAAGCTATTTCAAGCGAAATCGAACCAATACTCGTTAAAGTGATTTAAATCTAAACTAACCAATACTCGTTAAAGTGATTTCAACCAAAAGGAAGCAACACTGGCCATGATGATTTAAATCCAAAGTGGGGAACAGCAGTCATAGTGATTTGATCCTAAACTCATTATTACCAGTCAAACTGATGGGGATCCTGACGAGAAAATGGGGTCCACAAGGAACATGTGGGTTCCACAAGGACCAAGTGGGGTCCAAAATGACCAAGTGGGGTCCACAAGGAGCATGTGGGGTCCACAAGGACCAAGTGGGGTCCAAAAGGACCAAGTGGGGTCCACAAGGAGCATGTGGGGTCCATAAGGAGCATATGATGTCTGTAAAATGCTCCACCAGCCATCCTCCCTCGACCCCGGGAAGCGTTTATTTTTCTCTTTTCGCTCAAGGGCGTTTGGGGTCATAATACTTTTCCTCGTGAGCATTTTGATGCCTCTTAACCGTATTCATCATCACATCACTTGACCTGTATTATTTTTCCAATCCTCTCTCCACTCACAACCTCTGCTCCTTTACCTTTGCTTCGATATAACGGGTTCAGAGTCCACGTCTCACCAGAAATATTACAAGCGCTGATCAGGGGACGAGTCGGGTCTATACACAGAGAATGCACCCATCTCATGTCAATTCTCATTCCCACCAAACTGTTTTTTTTACCCCCACTGACTGCATAACCCAACCCTCTTACCTACCAGTTGCTATGTTTCCTCCTCACCCCTCTTTTCCTGTTCATTCATTCCCTTGCAGATTGTGTGCAAATATTACCCCATCGCTTCACAGATACGTCATACGCTCTGTCATCTTGCCTTACCATCGGCATCGATCTTGTGGAGAATTTTCTTTTCTTTTGAATACTCGACGAAATTTCATGTGACGCCCGATTGTCTTCGTTCCAGTTATGTGACAAGGCACTTTTAGTCACAGTTTCCTGAATTTTTTAAACGTAAATTTTTTTAACGCGCTGGTGGGACGTAGGACTGGGGGTCACAGTGGTGGGATGTTGGCACGGGGGCAAACCGTCGGGCGGCCTCCTGGAGGTCCGACCGCTGGTGAGCTGCGGACCAGGGACTGGTAGCGTCGGGCACGAATTCGCCCGGGACGCGTAGCGCCTGGCCGTAGACAAGCTCGGCAGTGGATGCCCGGAGGTCCTCCTTGGGGGCCGTGCGGAGGCCCAAAAGGACCCACGGCAGCCGGTCGGCCCAACCGCCGTCTTGAAGGCCGGCCATGAGCGCGGCCTTCATGGAGCGGTGGAATCGCTCGCACAACCCGTTGGCTTGGGGATGGTAGGCCGTAGTACGGTGGAGCTTGACCCCCAGGTTGCGGGCGACCGCGCCCCACAGCTCGGAGGTGAACTGCGGTCCGCGGTCCGACGAGATGTCCGCCGGTGCGCCGAAGCGGGCGACCCAGGTGGCGATGAAAGCCTGCGCCACGTCGGCGGTGGTGGTAGAGACGAGGGGAACGGCCTCCGGCCACCTGGTGGTCCTGTCCACCATGGTGAGCAGGTGTGTGAACCCCCGTGATGGGGGGAGGGGGCCCACCAGATCCATGTTGACGTGGTCGAAACGTCGTTCGGCACGGTGAAAGGTGCCAGCGGGGCCTGGGTGTGTCGGTGGACCTTGGCCTGTTGGCAGGCTGTGCAGGTGCTGGTCCAATCGCGGACGTCCCGTCGAAGGCCGTGCCAGACGAATCGCGCCGACACCATCTTCTGGGAAGCTTTCCGGCCCGGGTGGGAAAGGCCGTGGAGGGAGGCGAAGATGCGGCGTTGCCAGGTAACGGGCACGATGGGGCGAGGCTGGCCTTGGGAGACGTCGCAAAGCAGGACAGTGTCCGCGAAGGCGATGTCGGCCAGGCGGAGGCCCGTGTCCGCCGCCCGGAGGGCTTGCACCGTGGTGTCGGTGGTTTGGTCCGCCGCCATAAGCGCGAAGTCCACGCCGAGGTGGACCGCGTTCGCGCTGGCCCGAGAAAGACAGTCGGCCACGGCGTTGTTTTTGCCGGCGACGTGCCGGATGTCCGTGGTAAACTCCGACACGGCGGAGAGGTGGCGCTGTTGGCGGGCCGACCACGGCTCCGTGACCTTGGCCATTGTGTAAACCAACGGCTTGTGGTCGACGAACGCCGTGAAGGGTCGGCCCTCCAGGAGTTGGCGGAAATGGCAAACGGCCAGGTGTAGACCGAGGAGCTCACGGTCAAACATGCTATATTTGAGCTCGTTCGGCCGGAGCTGCCGGCTGAAAAAAGCGAGTGGCTGCCAAACCCCGTTCACCCATTGCTCATGTACGGCGCCCACCGCGTAGTCGGAGGCATCCGTGGTGAGGGCGATGGGAGCATTGAGCACCGGGTGAGAGAGCAGTGTTGCGTCGGCGAGGGCCCACTTTGAGCTTTGGAAGGCCACGTCCATTGCTGCGGACCAGACGATGTCGTGCTTGGCCGGCTTGCCCCGGAGGGCTTCGTAGAGGGGCCGCATGAGTTGAGCAGCGCGGGGCACGAAGCGGTGATAGAAATTCACCATTCCCAGGAATTCCTGCAGGGCCTTTATGGAGCGGGGACGCGGAAACGTGGTGATGGCCTCGACCTTGGTTGGCAGTGGCACGGCCCCGTTCTTGGTGATGTGGTGGCCCAAAAAATCAACGGCCATCGTGCCGAAGTGGCATTTGGCCGGGTTGACGATGAGGCCGTGCTCGCTGAGGCGCCCGAACAGTGTTCGGAGGTGGAGGAGGTGCTCGGTCCAGGACGTGCTGGCGACGAGGATGTCGTCCAGGTAAACGAAGAGGACCGGCAGGTCACGCAGCACGCCGTCCATCAAGCGCTGGAACGCCTGAGCCGCGTTCTTGAGGCCAAACGGCATCCGTAGGAATTCGAATAAGCCGAACGGCGTGATGACGGCCGTTTTAGGGACGTCGGCCGCCCTGACAGGTACCTGGTGATATCCCCGTATGAGATCGATTTTTGAAAAAATGACCCGTCCTGCCAGACGGGAGGAGAAGTCTTGGATGTGCGGGATCGGATACCTGTCGGGGGTGGTAGCGTCGTTAAGGCGGCGGTAGTCGCCACATGGGCGCCAGCCGCCCCCTGGTTTTGGGACGATGTGTAGTGGCGAAGCCCACGCGCTATCGGAGCGCCGCACGATGCCGAGGTGTTCAAAAGCATCGAACTCGGCTTTGGCCACGGCGAGCTTGGCTGGGTCGAGGCGGCGGGCTCTGGCGTAGACCGGCGGGCCCGTGGTTGGTATGTGGTGCTCGATCCCATGTCGTACTGCGACGGCCGAAAACGTCGGCCGCGTGAGGGCCGGGAACTCCGTGAGCAGGCGAGCAAACTCGTTCGCCGCCGGGAGGGTGCATGCCAGCTCGGTCGAAGTGGAGCTGCTCAATGTGCATACCAGGGAGCTGAAGGTCTCGGCGTTGATGAGGCGACGCCGTTGGACGTCCACCAGCAGTCCGTGTGCGCAGAGGAAGTCAGCGCCTAGCAGAGCTATGGGCACGCTGGCGTTTACAAAAGTCCAAGTAAAGCGTTGGCCGCCGAAGCAGAGGGTGACGTTGCGTGGGCCGTAGGTGCAGATGGCCGATCCGTTGGCCGCAACCGAGGAGGGGCCGCAAACCGCGGACTGCCTGTCCTGATCGGAGGCAGGTATGACGCTCAGTTGGGCGCCGGTGTCGCACAGGAAGCGCCGTCCGGACGCTTTGTCCGTGATGAAAAGTAAGTTGCCCGTGTGGCCGGCGCTCATGGCTGGTAATGAACGCCGGCCCGGCCGTTTCCCGGCCTGCCGAAGGTGCACGGGGGTCGGCATGTCCGGGCCTTCTGTCCGAACCTGGCATGATAGTAACACCACGCTTGGTCAGGTGGAGGCCCCGGTCGTCGTGCGGGAGGTGGTCGGCTCGGCATTGTGGCCGCCAATTGCGTCGGCAGTTCGGTCGTCGACCGTGCTGGGTGCTCGGGCGCCATGGGCATTGCGTCGGACGGCGTTGGGCCCCAGGTCGCTGCTGAAATGCGTTGGCCTGCCGCGGAGATCTTGTCGGCTTCCCTGGCGAGGGCGCGGGGATCCGTGATCGTCGTGCTCGCCAGGGTGAGGCGTACCGGGCTAGGCAGCTGACGGAGGAACAGCTCCCAGAACAGGATTGCCAGAGAGTGCTCGCCGAGCAGCGAAAGCATGTAGTTCATTCGCTTGGACGGGCGCGTGTCGCCGAGCTCGGGCAGGTCGAGCAGGCGCCGTGCGCGTTCCGCCGATGGGAGGGCGAAAGCGTCGAGGAGGAGCTTTTTAATTGCGCCGTATTTGTCAGCGGCTGGCGGGCTCTCGAGGAGGCTCAGGGCGCGGGCCGCGGTGGCTGAACCGAGCACTGCTACCACATGGTGGAAGCGGGTGTCGTCGGCCGTGATGCCTCGCAGGGCGAACAGGGAGTCCGCCTGGGCGAACCAAACCGCCGCGTGAGCCTCGCAGAAGGTAGGCAGTTTAAGGGCAACTGCCGTGTCCATGTCGGTAGGTCACCAATGAAGGAGCTGTGCTCCCACGTAATCAGAAGAATGGACGCGACAAAAAGCTGGAATTCATCCGAGTTTCTTTATTGTCACAAAACAACTCGGGTACTCTGAAAAGCCCGTTTATCGGGCAGCAATATATATACACACATTATCCCGGAGCGTTTGCCCGGGAAAGGCGAGAGGGGGCATGGCCGGGCGTCCTGGCCGCGGCCTGGCAAGTCGAGGGCGGGCATGCCCGGGCATGCCCGGGCGTCCCGGCCGAGGCCTGGCAAGTTGAGCGCGGGCCTGCCCGGGCGTCCTGGACGAGCCCGGCATGGTGATCGCTCCGCGTCCTCGGTAGGTACAAGGCGATTGTGTAAACCCAGCGGTAGCCGCTACAACAAGGCACTTTCAGTCACAGTTTCCTGAATTTTTTAAACGTAGAATTTGTTTTATTGTCCAGCCTAGAGACGCCACACATTGATGAATCAATCACCCTGCCTGTGAAACACTGGGATGACAATTTGTAGCTGGGCCCGTGAATTACAGAAAGAAGGGGACGGCCACCTTTAATGTGCATTTCCATGTTTACTCTGCTTCACCATAGCATGTGGCTTCATCCCAGAGCCGATTTACATTTATTTTGTATGTTTCTTTTGATTGTGTTTATTTTTGGCTGTCGCCCACCTGCCTCTATATTTTCTTGTCCCCAAGAACCTAACCGCCTTATTCCCATAGGAAATTGGTTTTAACTCTCGCGGTTTTGAATATTGGAGCATTTTCCAGGAACGTAACTCCGTGATATTGAAGGGGTTACAGTACACACTTTCCATTCATTTGTGTGTGTATGCTTTGCAACCAATGCTAAAAAGGACCACGAGGTGATGAGGGTTGGCTCAAATGGGGTTGTAAAATACCTGGGACTGTATTGAGTAACCGGTTTATACAAGTTCCCCGATTCACAGTATGATGGAGCATTATCTCAACAGCCAATCAACCCCATGGAGCTTATGATAAGCCAGTGTGTTTACAAGCATACATTGCGAATTAATTTTGGTTCATACTCACAGTACTACCAGCTCCCTTTTCTCCGGTACATTGAAGTCTGCATCCCATAAACCCAGCAGGCCACAAAATATTTGAAGCCGACCTTTGAAGCTTTCATCACCTCTTTTTTGAAGGAGGAAATGTTTAACAAGATAATTGTATATATGAAGGTGCTGTGGGTCAGGCAGCTGTTCCGCATTCACATGCTTCTACATATAGGTCAGCAAGTTTCTTGGCACGCTGTACGGATTTGTGACCTCAGCAAAGAACGCTCATACATGTATTTATTTTTTTTGTATACTAAGTCTAGGCCCATATAACAGCGAACACATGGAACATATACTAAAAGGAGCGGGAGATAAGAGGGGAGAGAGAGGGAAGCACAACAACAGTAGGGAACTGGGTCATCAGGAGATCTGTGGAAGAGAGAGGGCTGGGGTGGAGTACACGGGGTAAACAAGATGGACACGACAGGGGCTTTCAGGAAAGAAAAAGGAATTTGAAGGAGGCGGATTTGGGGTGGATTAACGCTGGTGGAAAAGATCAAAAGATGTGCTTCGTTATGCAAATTCGCTTAGGTTGCAGATCACAGAACCATGGGAATTTCCAAATTCTGGATACACGGATACCTGCTCTGCTTTTCTAAATTACTTTCAACATTAGATTATCCAGAGCCACTTTCAGTTGCAGATATTTCTCCAGACATTTTGAGTGTTCCCGATCCAGATCCGGAATGTTTCTGATCTGGATGACCGACATAGTGGTGGACCAAAAGGTGGTGACGTCACCAGCTTATGTCAGTTTTTTACCAAAAAAAAAAAAGTATATTTATCAATCACCATTGTCCATAATTCAAAAATGCACAGCCATCACTCATGCCGCTCTCCAATAGTTACCATGGGAACTGTTGCTCCGCATACATTACTCATTATTATTTACTCGCAGGCGCCCGTGGAAATCTATCCAATGTATCCAACCTATCCAACTCTCAATTCTGCTTGATATGCGGAAGTGCATGGCTACAATACTGGGTACACTTTTACACAGATGAAATAAAATTCCCTCAACTTAAACAATGAATTGAATGAAAAGACACTTATGGTTTTATGTTGTAGCAAATAGTGTTCAGGACCTGCAAAAACCTGATTTTCACATTATATCATGCACTTAGATTTGCGATGGTTGAGTAAACAAGACAAAAATGGCATATTTTCGAAATAAAATGTTACATTCTCACTATGTCAATTTTTATTTCATTGTCTTCAAATTAAAATATGCATTGATGACTAAAATTGTAATTAAATGGAATGTTTGATGTCTAGTATGTCTCCTAGTGTTGTTTTTTACATTTTCCAAAATTCCTTGAAATGTGCAATGCGTGGTAAAAATAAGTGATTCGTGCATAACGCTTGGTGTCCACCAAATTCACAATAATTGTGATGTCAGTTTCATTTTCAAATCACAAAGGACTCGTGAAATGAACTAGGTGTGTAGGTAAAGAAATACCTCAAGAATAATGCCCTTGATGCTTATTCAATCGACCAATCAGAAAGTATATTTTTTTTGGCGATAATCTTGTCGTATTTTTTTTCGTGTCCGCCCCGTTATGCACCAATCACATCCCAGCGAAAGTGAAAAGAAACCCGCATCGCTCGAAACTTGATTATGTGTAACGCGGGTCCCATTTGTTGTGATCGCAAAGCAGTCACTCGCCGGCAGACGACCACTCGTTCACGGATGACGTCAGAACTTGTTTTCGTGTCCGTGTCCTCCGGTGCTCCGTTATGCACAAATCCAGCGTGTGAAGTGCACTCTCGTTTTCATTTTGGTGAAAACGAAGCATGCAGCAGGTCTGATGCTTCAAACTCAGATACTCCAATATATACAGAACAACATAATATGGCATACTTACCGTTTCCTGAAACTTTATTTTCCCACTCAGATGGAACATTTAGTGTACCCAGTATTGTAGCCATGCACGGAAACAATTTGTGACCATAAGCAGGTTATGGCCCTTCACAGTTGCCTGTCCAACTCACAATCCCACAATATATGCAGAAGAGATATATGCCAATAAACGACATGAAACCAATAATCTTCTGCGTGATGCATGTATACACATCATTAAAACAAAATAATGACCATGGAAAATACCTTTTATAATGACATGGGTTTAAGCCCCGTATGATAGAATGCCAATCCCCAACCCCCTTAAAGCCTTCTGCAGCTCAATTGAAAATAATACCCAGGAGAATAATGTCACGGACAAAGCTTTGCTCCTTGTGGACAAGGCCCTTGGCGATCCTGCGCAGATGCAAGACTCGTGCAATAATACAATATGTTTTGCCACCCCTTAGACCACCATCTATGTAGAAATCTGGCACACCGATACAGTCATCCAAGTCTTAGGATTTGACCTCCATATGACAGGAAGTTGTGGCTTGAGGTACCCTTCGGCGCACGAGGGTTTACGGAGCGGTACAGTGGGAGCTTCATTTTCGGAGAACTTTTGACAATAAAATTCACAGTACACGCAGAGATTCCACGGACTGTATCAACCAATTTTATTGTTCCTTCACCATGCTGTCTTTGAATAACGTCTTTCACCATACACTCATGATGCACGACGTGGCATTTCACAGCTATAATCCTCACAGGTCAGTTTATAAATAAACTGGGAGGAGTACCCGTCCCACGTGACGGGAAAAGTTTCAGTTAATCTATCAAAGAAAAAATATTTCATGGACTTATTGGTAAATTGAGTTGCACTCGTGGTTTTGCTGAGAACAAAATATCTGAGATACTTATACCGCCCACTGCCAAATGGTGGTGCAACATAGGGCCACGGAGGTTGTATTTTGGCTAAAAAGAGGACAACATATCCTGGTTGTGTAATACAATCTGACATCAGCATCACTTACGCCTGTCCTCCTGTCATGTCAAAAGTTAATGTCGGAGTGGTCAGGATGGATGCAGAAGGAAACTTCTCATCCCTCCATATCCCCCTCTCCCCTCTCTTTCCCACACTCCCTCCCCTCTCACCCCCATTACTGTCCTCATCCTCTTCTCCCCCTTTCCTCTCTCCCTCCCCTCTCCCCCTGCAACACCCCTCCCTCCCAATGTCATGAGATAATTCACTAAATCGGAATATAAAATGGTTGGAAAGTTCATCTCTCTTCTGAACTTTGATGTATTCAGCAATTCATAAAGGTGTGTGTTGTCTTTAACCTGTTTTGTTACAATATCGCCCCCTAGACAAAGTGTCCAACATATTGACAAATCAAAGCTTTGGGACAACCTATGACCCTGATTAATTTGGCCATGAAACACATGAAGCACAATAACTCAACCATTCGTGAACGTTTTTTTTTTTTTTTTTTTTTTTTTTTTGCGGAGCTTAAGCTGTCCTGAAGAACTGGAGGGAAGAATGAGATTAAAGAGAATGTGGAAGTTGGTTCCATAGTCAGGAAAAAAGAGGAACAAATGAGCAGAGGTGAGCACCACTACACCCCTACTAGGGCCTCGTTACAACTATTGCAGGTAGTTTGTCCTTCAACAGTTGAGGATGTGTGCTTGTGGGGGATGAGGTGATGGGGTGTGAGGAGGTGCTTGGTTTCCAAGTGGATGTGTCGGCCTGATAGGTAGTTTGGACATGTTAGGATACCTAATTTTTGTGGGGCGGTATGTGCATATTTGTGTCCGGGTGTGCAGATACGTCCCAGGATATTAAAGTACCGTACACGTGTTTCAGGAGCGAAGCAATCCGTGCAATTCATGTGTGTTGTGGTTTCTGGAAGGAAGCATTTGATTACCTTCAGGAAAGAAGTGGGAAAGATGTTGGCAATGTTTGCCCACAAAGATTCTAAAAATCCCTGTGGTTTCTCAAGGATGGGATTCTGTGTGAGAGAAGCAAGGACATCAATAATGGACAATCAGTTATTTCACTGAAATGAAGAACGACAGAGGGTGACGTGCTCTCACCTGAGATTCCAGCATCAAACATCATAAGTTTGGATGATAACGTAAAACAGTCAAACTAAGAACAATGTCTCTGCATTCCCAGGAAAATGAGTTAGTGGAGGATTGAACGCTTCCGTACCTTGATAAAACGGAGTTGAACTGGAAGTTTGTTGGAGATTTCCAAAAGGGTGGAAAAAATAAATCCCCAAACGTTCTGGAGGACACAAACAGGTAGATCACTTGTTAAAAGTTCGGATGATAACGCCAAACAGTCGACCCAAGAACAAACGTCTCTCATTCCCAGGAAAATGTGTTTGTGGAGGAGTGAACGCTTCCATACCTGGACAAAGAAACCGACTTGGTGTGGAAGTCCGTCAAAGACTTCGAAAAGGAGGGAAGGTGTTAATCCCCAAACGTTCTGTCGGACACAAACAGCCACATCACTTGTTAAATTTATTTCACATCAAACACACCAACACTTCCAAATTATTATATACCAATTGATGCGCGCACACACACACACACACACACACACACACACACACACACACACACACACACACACACACACACACACACACACACACACACACACACACATTCTCTATCCAACAACCAAGCACATAACTACTATAATCAAGGAAGTTGAAAGGACGTTGCAGATTTCTCTCCAAACAAAGGGTAAAGTAATTGAGGGTTCTGTGTAGTAGAATCGTTTGCCTTGCACAGGAAACCCAAATACAACTACACACAAGTATTACACTAATCTGGCTGCAACGACTGCGGGTTTTTTGGCCCTCAACAGTTGATGATGTGTACTTGTAGGAGGAGGTGGTGCCTGGTTTCCAGGTGGATGTGAAGGCCTGATATGTGCTGTGGACATGTTCGGGTATCTGCTTTGGTGGGCGGTATGTGCGAATATGTGCCCTGGTGTGCGGTTATATCTCAGGAGGTTAAAGTACACGTGTTTCAGGAGTGAAGCAAACCAATGGGAAAAAAAAGGAAAAGGTGGTAAAATGTTTGTCATTGTTTCCAGAATGAAGCACGTGATTACCTTCAGGAAAGAGGTGGGAAGGATGTTTTTCCACAAAGACCCGAAAAATCCTTGTCGTTTCTCAAGGATGGGATTCTGTGTGGGAGACGCAAGAACATCAATAATCGACAATTAGTTATTTCACTGAAATTATAAATTACAGAGCGTCATGTGCTCTATGCAGATAATTTTATACCAGTTTAGTGACGATTTCAGTGCGACTGTCCCGTCTTTCCATGACTGCCATATTACTGGACTCAACCACAACTTGTGGACGACGAGGATAAATAGCCACACCAGCCAAGAAAGATAGAAAACACCATCAATTCTGATGGTCATGAATGGATTTGGACCGACAGGGGAGAGGAAGGAAATGTTTGTCGACAATCCTATATAAAGGATTTGAACCTGGGATTCCAGCATCAAACACCATAAGTTCGGATGACAACGTCAAACAGTGAAACCAAGAACAGATGTCTCTTCATTCCCAGGAAAATGAGTTAGTGGAGGATTGAACGCTTCCGTACCTTGATAAAACGGAGATGAACTGGAAGTTTGTTGGAGATTTTCAGAAGGGTGGAAAAAGTAAATCCCCAAACGTTCTGGAGGACACAAACAGGTACATCACTTGTTAAAAGTTCGGATCATAACGCCAAACAGTCGAACCAAGAACGAACGCCTCTCATTCCCAGGAAAATGTGCTTGTGGAGGAGTGAACGCTTCCATACCTGGACAAAGAAACCGACTTGGTGTGGAAGTCCGGTGAAGACTTCGAAAAGGAGGGAAGGTGTTAATCCCCAAACGTTCTGTCGGACACAAACAGACACATCACTTGTTAAATTTATTTCACATCAAACACACCAACACTTCAAAATTATTACACACAAAACCCGCGGCATTACTCAGTAATTTTACACCTAACTCCCAATATTAGTCACGAGCAGGCACCCGTGGAATTTCCACATCATGTAAAATATCACTTCAACTCCTCAACTCTGCCACATCCCTCGCAAGCCCAAAGAGCTCAACATCTGCCTGCCCACCCCAAGTCCTCAATCTCCACCTCCAAACCCCAGGTCCTCACCCTTCCCCTCTCAACCCTAAGGCCTCAATCCTATCCATCACAACGATTTCAATTTTTTTCCTCTGACCGAATAAAACTCTTCCCTTCGCTCCCTTGTACAGGAGTGGGGGATAAACGAAAAGGTGGAAGGGGGAACATGTCTTGAATCTCTCTATACTAGGAGTGAAAATTTGGAATTAGAAGCCATTTTGTATCCAAAGAGCGACGCGCTCCGAACCTGTGCCCATTGTGTGTGAAGCGTAATGTGTCCGTTTTCTGATACGAGCTCTTTCTCTGCGCCCAAAAGGGAGATTCCATTTATTGATTAATTATTTAACATCTTCCAACGCGTTTGAATAAGCATACAATCAGATAGGATTGATATCACTTTAAAACACGTCGCAGAAACCATGACGAAACAAAGTGTAATGAGCGAGTAAAGGTTGACACTGATGGGTGTCTAATTTGAGGTGCACGGAGCGAGTGACAAGAACAAACACATCGGAAGTGAAAGAATGGAGAACTTTGAAAGAACTGGAAGAAGGAAATTGAAAACGAGAAATGTTGGCACACCATCCACATCAGATGTGCACCATTCACACCAGATGTGCATTGGTGCAATGTGGACACCAATGTGGACATTGGTGTCCAATGTGGACAATGTGGACACCAATGTGTACATGGACACTATGTGGACACCAATGTGGACATTGGTGTCCAATGTCCAATATCGGAGATCTCGCGAGATCACGGCGAGGTCACGTCTTTTCGAAGCTGTTCCATGCGCTCACGCTTTCGAAGCTAAGTGATCTTTCTCAATTGTGTTTTTGTCGAGACTGTATCTATCCATCGGTGTGTGTACCTATAGCGTATCTTTTGGAAAATTTTCGGTGCTAATTTTTCGTACATGTATACACAATCGTCAGTTAATGAGTATCGAGTATTCTGCGGCCTAGTACTCGTAGGCTTAGGCTACCGTACCGTCTACGACCTTGTGGTTTTGTTTTTCTCTCAGCGATTCGTCGAATCCGCTGCAATTATTTTCGTTCTCTGTTTCATCCCAGTCGTTCACCCCATACCTCCTTGTTTAATATCTCTACTCAAAAAAAAAAAAACCCCAAAAAATATTTCCTTCCCAGGTCTTATTCGTTTATTTGTTGTTCTTATTTGTTCGTTCGTTCTTCGTTCGCGATCACGTGGTTAGAAATGTATAATCTCTCCCCTGAACATCTATTTTCTCTCATATATTATAACACCCTTTTCTTCTTTTCCGACAAAAGGATGCTTTCGTCTTGCTCACCAAATCTATTCATTCCAAAAAATATATATAATACCATCTCTTACAGTTCCTCCTTTCTACATTCCCTAAACTATCCAGAACTCCACCCCTCCTTCAGTGTCCTCAAACGTATTTTTGACTCGAAGGTCTCAAACTCATTTTGCAAAAAATGTTCGTTTCACATGAATCGTACACTTTTCAAAATCCAATCTCACCCCTCCCCTCCAAATCCTCCCCATCACCCATCCCTTTCAAATCTCCCCCCTTGCCCCTTCCCTCCCCTCCCTCCTAAACTCCCCCCACACCCCTCCCCTCAGAGACTCTCCCTCGCTCCTCCCCTCCTAGACTCCCCTCTCACCCCTCCTCCTCAAAGCATCCTCCCTGCTTCTTCCCCCTTCCAACTTTCACCTTCATCTCCCCCAACCTTCTGCCTCGCTCTTCCCCCTCCTCAAAAAACACCTCACTGTGCCTCACCCAATCTCCATCAAACCTTTTGTCCACCCCATTCTTCCCTTTCTCCAAGCTATTCTGAAATCTCTGAAATCTCTGACACACCTTCAACAGCTCTCCCTACCTCTTCCTCCTCTTCCACATCTTACCCTACCCCTCCCCCCCCCCCCTGTTCTGGACCCGATGCTCCCCCTTCCTCTTCATTAACGGTATGGACCTCAAACATCCGGGGCCTCTGCTCAAACTTGACTGATCTCTCCATACAGGTTGCTTCTGACAAACCAGATGTGATCTGCTTAACAGAAACTTTCCTGCTTCATGATGTCTCTGATGCCTTGGTATCTCTCCCAGGTTACTCCCTCCTCCAGTATGATAGACCTGAGCCTCGTCCTGGAGGTGGGGTTGCTATCTTTATAAAAAAACTCTCTTCCTCACTCGCCCTCCACTGCCCTCTCTCCAACTCACCCCCAGGAATACCTTTGGCAACGGCTTCCCCTTCGCTCCCACCTTTTGTTCATATGTGTGTTGTACTGTCCACCAAACAGCGATGACTCCATCTACATCTCGCTGTCTGATAATATGGACCAACTTCTATCTACCCATCCCAACTCTCTCTTCCTCATATGTGGTGATTTCAATTGTCACCATGCCAGTTGGCTGGGTGTGGGTACCTCTCTCACCAGCCATGGCTCTTCAGCAAAGGACTTCTGCGACTCACTGGGACTGACACAATCTGTCAATTTCCCGACCCGGATCTCAGTCAACGGAGCATCTTCTCTTCTGGATTTGGTTCTGACAAACTTCCCTGAAAATGTCTGCTGGTCTTCTTCTGCTCCAATCGGCTCATCTGATCATGTGCTTGTCAAAGTGGACATCTCTCTGACCATTCTTAGAGAGCCTCCTCAGCGTCGACGAGTCTGGCATTTCACTCAGGCCAACTGGCACGGTCTTCAAGCAGCCATCAATCATCTGGACTGGTCTCCCATCTCTACTGCCTCTGACATCAACTCATCCTGGGAATTCTTTCAAAGTAAATTGCTCTCTCTCATGCACAGATTTATCCCATCTCGTCTTCAGTTGTCATACCCTTCCTCCCGTCCATGGTACACGGAATCTTGTGGTGAGGCTGTTGCCCTGAATCAACTTGCTTTCGTCTCCTGGAAAGCAAATCCAACGGAAGGAAATCTCATTTCCTTTCACAAAGCCCGAAACAAGTGTGTGTCCACCCTCAGGAGAGCCAGGAAACAATATCTCACCGTGCTCAAGACCGAACTCTCTTATCTGTCTCCCTCTTCCAAATCCTGGTGGCGTCTGGTCAAATCTGTTTCTGGTGTTTGTTCCCCCTCCATCCCCTCCCTCACCTCAAACGGCTTAACGGCTGACTCCGCATGTGAAAAAGCTGAATGCCTCAACTCTGTGTTTGCCTCTAAATCTTGTGTCCCAAACCCATCCCTCTCTGTACCCACCGTACCCAGTCGTACCCAGCTGCTCCTGGACTCTGTGTCATTTCCTCCTGACAAGGTGGAAAAGTTTCTGTCAACCCTCGACTCTGATTCTGCAACTGGTCCTGACGGCATCAGCCCACGGGTCCTAAAATCATGTTCTTCCGCTCTTTCACTCCCTCTTTCTGTTCTCTTCACCCTCTCTTTTGCTCAAGGTCATCTGCCATCTGCTTGGAAATCAGCCAACATCACCGCTTTGCACAAAAAAGGTGCAAAAACAGATCCCAGCAACTACAGACCAATCAGCCTTCTCCCAATTATCAGCAAAGTCATGGAATCCATCATTGCTTCAGATATGAAATCTTTCCTCTTCTCCAATGGCTTGATCTCTGATCATCAATTTGGTTTCAGACCTGGTCACTCTACTCTGGACATGCTGCTTCTGCTTTCTCAACAATGGATGGAGGTCCTCAACGCCAAACAGGAAATTAGAGCTGTCTCCCTTGACATTTCATGTGCCTTCGATATGGTCCGGCACCCTGCTCTGCTCACCCAATTCTCCTCCTATGGTTTCCATGGAAATCTCCACGCATGGCTGGCAGACTTCCACTCTAGTCGTAGTCAACGTTTGGCCCTGAATGGGTTTCTCTAATCTCCCCTTCCTGTCCAGGCGGGAGTTCCCCAAGGCAGTGTTCTGGGCCCTGTGCTTTTTCTTGTCTTCATCAATGATCTCTCCGACTCTCTTGAAAATCCTCTCTATCTCTTTGCTGACGACTCTACTCTCTGCCGCTCCATACCTCATCCCTCAGATTGGCAGTCTGCAGCCTCCTCACTCTCTGCAGACCTGGACAAAATCACAGACTGGGCAAACAAATTGAACATGTCTTTCAATCCTGATAAATCTCACACTCTTACGATGTCTCTCCGAAAAGACCGACTGGAAAACCCTCCCATCTACTTTCTCAATAATCCTCCCCAAGAAGTTCTGTCACTCAAGCTTTTGGGTCTCACTATCTGCCATGATCTTTCCTGGGAAAACCACATTTCCAAGCTGGCCTCCAATGCCAGTTGCCGACTGGGCATCCTCCGTCGTGCAAAGTCCTTCCTTGGCACACCTGAGCTCCTCACCACATACAAGGCTTTCATCCGCAGCTCTATGGAATACTGCTCTCCACTCTGGCCTGGTGCTTCTGCCTCACACCTGGCTCGTCTTCACGCTGTTGAAACCAAAGCTTTCAGAATCATTGGAATCTCCCGCGATGAAGCTAAGGGCCTCTGAGGGCCTTTCACTCACTCACCGCATGCAGGTTGGTGGTCTTTCTGTCTTCCACCGACTCCTCTCAAGCCTAGCTCCCCCAGCTCTGGCTGTGCTCTGTCCCCCAAATATTCCTACAGGTCGCACAAGATCTGCCAGCAACCCTCTTATGGTGAAATTGTCAAAATCAAGACTCTCTGCTCACCTTCACTCCTTCATTCCTCTTTTCTCCCGCCTCTGGGACAAACTCCCTCACTCTCTTCAATCCCACTCCACCCTCCAGGTCTTTAAATCAGCTGTTTACCACCATCTCTTGTCTTCCCCCATCCAAAACCTTGATCTCTTCTACCCCCGTTAATTCACCCCCAGATCCACTTTTTTTGAAATACCGACTTCCTTCCTTGAAGTTCTTGCAGTGTCCATGTGTTTTATACCTCTCCCCCCCCCCCCCCCCCAACCCGCTTTCCCATGCCTCCTCCCCCCAAGCCCTCTCGCTCCCACAGATCTCTCGATGTTCCTGTTCTCTGCTGTTATACTTGTGTGCTTCCCTCTCTCTCCCCATCTTGTCTCCCGCTCCCATTGTCTTATGTTTTATGTGTCAGTTTGTCTTTTTGTGATTGATGTTAGCTCTTACACGAGCCTCGATGTTGTATACAAAAAAAAAAAATTATAATAATTTTTCGATCTGTGCAGTTATTTCAATTTAATTACTATCTTGATAAATTTGTATTCAAATTTAACTTTTGGATCTGTGAGTGAAATCCATGCACATTTAACCCCCTTTTTTCTTTGCAGTCCCTGAAAGGTGCGACTTCATTTTCAAAAGAACGTAAGTGATTTTTCATCGTATGATCAATTGTATTGTTCTGTCACATATAATTTATTATTTTCTGAACATTACATCACGGTGATAACATCCAAGAATTACCAAACGTCCTCTATTGTGCAATTGTACAAGTAATGCCAGTCATTGCAATTAATCATTGAATTTTTTTCATCATTTATTTTCATCATTTATGAGGAGATCAAAGTAAAAGTGGAGAAAGTGAAGAAACAGCTGGGGAAACGAAGGGACGATAAAGCTCCGGGGCCATACAATATGCACTCAAGGTTATTGAGGGAGGTGATGGAGCAGATAACTGTGATGTTAACAGCAGAATAGCGAGTTGTTGACAGAGCAAATAAGCGAGATACTAACAAAGCAGATGTGCATAATGTTAACAGAGCAAATAAGCGTGATGTTAACAGAGTAAACAAGAAAGAGCAATTAGAGATTGCAAACCCTCGCCAGGGCGTGTTGTTAGTGGTTTTTAAGGCTTTTGTGTTTTTTTTTTTTTTTTGTATACAAGATCGAGGCTCGTGAAAGAGCTAAAACATTAATCACACAAAAAGACAAACCGACACACAAAACACAAAAAACAAGGGGAGCGGTAGACAAGATGGGGAGAGAGGGGGAAGGACACAAAAGAGAGGGGGAAGGACACAAACACAACATTTGAGAGGTTGAAACACAACAAACACTATGGTGTTGAAACCAATATGGCGGCCGAACCACGTCATCAGTCACATCAGGGTGAAATAAAAAAAATTTCCTCCACTAATTTATCCATAGATGACGCTCAAGAAATTTCATCTCGATCGGATGAAGTTTTGTACTTGTCGAATTATGACGTCATCATGGAGAAACCTATGACATCATCAATAACATGTTGTTCCCCATGGAGAGTTATTTACAATGAGCCATGTCTCATTTTTTTTCCTATGCAGCACTTTCAGAGATGTTGAGGTGCAAACCTTTTCGGTTTTTCTAAGATAGCGCTCATACCACGTGACCTATGTCATCATACTTATCATTAAAATATTCCACAGGTGGAGTCGCACCTATGGTGGAAATTTCCTGTCAATTGGACCAACGGTTGCAGAGAAAATCATATTTATTCTGTGCGGAAAAAAACAGACTAACAAACAAACAAACAGACTCAAATGCAACACCATATCCTCTGGCAAAGGTAACTAGAACGGCACTCAGTAGAGAGCATACCTCTGCCAGGTGAACAGTTTACGTTTTGTATCCCAGAGTAGACCAGAAAATCACAATACAGAATCATATTTAAACAAAATCATCCGTCCACAATTTTTGAGATATCCTGCTATGTATAGTTTTGGCCCTATCTCCCAATGGTGAAGAATCACTTTAAAAATTCTAGTAGCCAGATTCAAATCTTCACCAAAATCTATTAATTTCGTCCTTGTCACTTACGCTACATCTCTGCCAAATTTCATCCGAATACGTCCACAACTTTTTGAGATATCCTGTGTTACGTGTTCCTCCCCAAACCCTGGTCACGGTGTACCTCCGAGCCCCGAAAGGAGTCACGGCAGAAAGATGTGTTATTATGTGTGCCAATGACCAATGGTGAAACCACACCAACCAATCAATACCAAAACCAAGTATTGTATTAATGTCACACAAGAATATCGACTTGCACAAGTACAATAGTAATCAATTGCACAACAAATATCCTATCATTCCTATGATGGTACCATCAGTTTCTTACTCGATAACTCACGGTGCGCTACGTGAGCGAAATGTAACATTCCCAAAGTCACTGTCCCGGCACCAGGCCAAAGTCGATCCACGCTCCAGTGATCACAAAAAAAAGGTCGTATCGAGACCAGGACCCAGATCGGCTGACAGTCAACGCTGCCGAAGAGCTGCTGGGTTGAAATTGGGCCGACGTTGGTCAGGCAAAGGTGCACCCAAAAGGCAACTGGGAATTCAGACCTTCCGTTCACCAGACAATGACGCTAGTATGAAAGTTCAGTGGCTCCCAAACGGAGAAACCGCATATTCCCAATTGAAATCCACGTTACACACGCGAACCAGGCTAATGGCTGGGCGCGGTGAAATGGCTGGAGCGAGGTGAAAAGGCTGGAGCGAGGCGAAATGGTGGACGGGCCCGTAATGGTGGCGTACCTACTCTCCAACAACGATTCACTCCGGAATCAACCGCAAAACCCCTCACTCAGGTTTATCTGCCACAGCGATATCCACTCTGTCACAGGAATCCCTTCCCCGGGGAAACCAATGTTCGCTCGTGACCCACGTTCGCCAGCATCTGCTCGAGACCTCAAAGCCGATCGGCCGTTCTCTCCTGACCTCACTTGCTCCGCTTTCTCTTCCTCTTCTTCTTCTTCCGGTTTCTCCCGATCCATTTCGTTTTTCTTTTAAAACACGAATTTTTCCTTTTGAAGACAGTTATTTCCATTTCACTCAAACTATACAAAGAATAGTACATGGAACTAAAAATGCTTACAGTGGATGAAAACCACAACGACGGAAGTGACGAATCTGTGAGGCTCCCCACGCTCAAGAAAGAAAGTTTGAACATAGTGAAAATGTCTTTTCATGCAAAAACCCTCTTCAACAAACAAAAGTAAAACTCACACCCAAATGATCAACTCGCGTGAGCAACAATAATTAATATTCCCCAGAAGAAAGCAACAAAACTTCCAAACAACCTCCAGGTATTTTCAAAGTTAGTTCACTCTGGATAAAGCATCAGCAACGACATTGTCCCTGCCCTTTACATGCTCAATTTCCAAGTTGAACTCCTGCAAAGACAAACTCCATCTCATCAACCTCTGATTTATATTTTTAATTTTTTGAATGAAGGTTAAGGGGTTGTGATCAGTGAAGACTTTTATAGGAAAGGTAGTAATTCCCAGATACACCTCATAATGCTGAAGCGCTAGCAGGAGAGCAAGGGTCTCTTTTTTCACAGTGGCATAATTTGCCTGATGTTTGTTAAACGTTTTGGAATAGTAGCACACCGGGTGATCCACGCCATCCTCATCTTCCTGCAATAGAACTGCCCCAGCCCCCACATCACTTGCATCTTTCCATCACTTGACAATTTGAAAGGTTCTTGAAAATCCAGGGCTGCTAGGACAGGAGAGCTCATTAATATCGCTTTGACGTGGGCAAAGGCAGCCTGACATTTGTCATCCCAAACAAACTTGGTCTCTTTCCTCAGCAAATTCGTTAAAGGGGCTACCACATCAGAAAAATTCCTGCAGAACCGCCGGTACCAACCAGCCATACGCAAGAATCTCATAAGCTCCTTCTTCCCTTTTGGAACTTGGAAGCGATCAATGACTTCTATCTTGGCTGTCACCGGTTGCACCTGACCCTGACGTACTACATGGCCTGGGAACACCACCTGTGCTTTTACAAACTCACTCTTAGATAAGTTGATGGTCAACCCTGCCTCGGTCAGTTTCTTGAAAAATGCATGAATTTGTTTAAGATGATCTTCCATGGTCATGGTGTGGATGATGACATCATCCAGATAAGCCTCCACCCCCTCAAGGTCTGCAATAAGCTTATTAATCAGCCGTTGAAATGTAGCAGGCCCGTTTTTCAATACAAAGGGAAGAACCATGTACTGATTCAACCCATTTGGTGTGACTAAAGCCGAGATTTCCTTGGCTCTATCAGTAAGAGGAATCTGCCAATACCCTTTCAGCAAGTCAAATTTAGTTACAAATTTAGTTGGGCCTATTCTATCAATACAGTCATCAATCCTCGGGATGGGATATGAGTTGGTCTTGGTCACTGCATTAACCCGTTTTAAATCCGTACAACAGTGAAAACTGTCATCGGGTTTTGGAACCAACACACATGGTGAGGATAAAACTGAGGTGAGGTAAGGTGAGGATAAAACATTCACTGCTGCTTGGTTTGATGATGTCATTCTCCAACATATACTGAACTTCCTTCCGAAGATAATCCATCTTCACAGGGTTCATCCAATAGGGGTGTTGCTTCACAGGAGTGGCTTCCCCCACCTCAATATCATGATATACCAAGTCAGTACGACCAGGTACATCTGTGAACAAATGTGCAAACTCAAAAATTAGCCTGGATAGTTGTCCTTGTTGTTCCCTCGTCAAATGACTTAATTTCTCATCTAAATTGCCCAACACTTCCGTGTTCATCAATCTGGGACAAGCCTGGTCATCAATGTTATCAAATTTCACACCGGCCTCAACCTCTGGATTCTCTTGCACCCCGACTACAGGCACGACAGGTGAGACAGGAACCATTTTTTCCACAGGCTTCCTCTCATAATATTTCTTCAGTCGGTTGACATGACACAGCTGCCGCTTTTTCCGTCGGTCGGGAGTTGTCACCACGTAATCTGTTTCATTAACCCTCCTTTCGATTGCATAGGGACCAAAATACCTAGCCTGTAGTGGCTGACCTGGAACAGGAAACAACACTAACACTCGGCCCTCAGGACTGAAATTTCTTATCTGAGATTTCTTGTCATGTCTCACTTTCATTTTATCCTGTGTTACTTTCAAGTTTCCTCTCGCAACTTCACAAGCCTTTGCCAATCTGTGCCTAACCGTTGACACATACTCCACCACTGTTGACTGTGACTCCTCCTGTAGCCACTGTTCTTTCACCAATTCCAATGGTCCTCAAACTGCGTGTCCAAACACAAGTTCAAAAGGACTGAACCCCAATGACTCCTGAACAGATTCCCTCGTAGCAAACAACAATAAGGATATTCCCTCATCCCAAACCTTGTCACATTCAAAGCAGTACGTTCTGATCATATTCTTCAATGTCTGGTGAAACCTTTCCAAGGCCCCTTGGCTCTCGGGATGGTAAGTACTTGATCTTACTTGCTCCACTCCCAACAGGTGTATCACTTGCTGAAAAAGCGTTGACATGAAATTGGAACCCTGATCAGACTGGATGACCTTAGGTAGGCCAACCAAAGTGAAAAATTTAATGAAGGCCTTTGCAATAACTGCCGCAGTAATTTTTCTGAGAGGCACTGCTTCTGGGAACCTCGTGGAAGTGCACATGATGGTCAGCAAATACTGATGTCCAGCCTTAGTTTTAGGTAAAGGGCCTACACAGTCAAAAATGACTCGGCTGAATGGCTCTTCAAAAGCTGGAATTGGTTTTAAAGGTGCGGAAGGGACTTTCTGATAAGGTTTTCCCACCAGCTGGCAAGAATGGCAAGATTTACAGAACTCCGCCACATCACGTCACAATCCTAGCCAGAAAAAATGTAACAGAATTCTGTCACATGTCTTGTTCACTCCAAGGTGCCCAGCCAAAGGCGTCTCATGTGCCAAACTCAATATCTCCTTCCGGTACGGCGGTGGCACCACAATTTGGTAATTAACTTTCCACTCATCATTTGCTGGCACCTCCGGTGGTCTCCATTTCCTCATGAGTATTTCCCCTTTCATGAAGTAACCAACAGGTATCTTCATAGCCTCTTCCTCTGTAACGGCTTTACCAATCAAACTCCAGAGCTCTGAATCTCTGTGTTGTTCTTCCACAAGTCTCTTTCGGACCAGCACCGTTTGTTCAGCCTCGTTCCCAGATGTCTCCCACGGACACTCCATTTCCTCTTTTGGTCCAGATGCCACCTTTTCCTTCGGTTCCTTGATGTCACTCCCTTTCCTATTACCTCTTTCAGACTTTTCCTCCAATCTCTCTATGGAACCCAAATCCATATCACCTTCCTTCTCCTTCTCTTCCGAGCACTTCCTACCCACAGCACGAGTCACTGCACAGGATGGAAAGATACCTGGGATCTCCTGCTCTAACTGTACTGTGTTATTTTCCATACTGGGCTTTTCAGTCAACATCGGATTACCAGAAACTCGACGACCGGCCAAATCATTCCCTATAATGAAAGAGATTCCCTCTACAGGAAGAGTGGCTTGTAACCCCACAGTGACCGGTCCTGACACCAACTCAGACTCTAAATGGATGACATGAAGAGGAGCTTTAACATAGCCACCAACTCCCTGTTAAAGAACACTAACCCCCGTTGCCGTCTTCTCCGACAATGGCAAAATGCCCTCAAGCATCAAAGATTGATGTGCTCCTCTGTCCCTCAATACCCTAACAGGTCTCTGGTTCATTAAGTCCCCATCCAGTGACACAAACCCCTCGGAAATAAAAGGTTTGTAACCCTCTTGGACAAGGTCGTTCTGTGATGCCGTAACTTTGGCACGGGAACCTTCACAAGGCACTGTCCTCCAAGGACAATTTCTCGCATTGGCCAACGCATTCGGAGTTGCACTAGTCTGTCTCCGCTCCTGATTTTTCCTTTTCAGGGCGTAACATTGGGACATCAATGCCCAGGTTTCTTGCAAAAAGCGCAAGTAGGCCCGGAGGAAAAACTCGTGGTCTGCCTCGGGTGCCCCGGAAGATAGGTATTTCTTGGAACTGCAGTCTTCTGATCCCTAAAAGTCGTGGTATCAGATTTGTCCCCATAGTCCTCTCTTGGCCGCCTCCATGAAAATTTTGTTCTCCGAACCTGATTTACCGTAACTCCCCTGGCTAACTCTAGGCGGGAAGTTAGGTTTGTGGAACCCCATCCATTGTGTCAAGGCATAATCATCTGCCACTGTTGCTGCCTCATACAACTCCGGTACCTTTTTTCATCCAGATGCACTTTAATGTCCACGTGGACACACTGTTTGAATTCCTCCACCAAGATCAATTGTCGTAAAAGGTTGAAGTCTTTCCCAATCTCCTTCGAGTCATACCACCTATCAAACATAGTTTCCTTCATTCTGGAAAACTCCACATGGGTCTCACTCTCCCTCTTCCTGGCATTCCTGAATTTGTGTCGGTAAGCTTCAGGGACCAATTCATAGGCTTTGAGAATGGTTTTCTTCACTGTCTCATAATCTGCACATGACAATCGGTAAAGCCGAATAGATATCTTGAGCTTTACCCACCAGAACACTTTGCACCAACATAGTCCAGGACCCCACAGGCCATTTTAACATTTGAGCCATCTTCTCAAAGTGTAAAAAGAACTTGGCTACCTCCTTTTCATTGAAGGGTGGAACCAGCCTCATATGCCTGCCAACATCCCAAGAGTTCTGACTGGTTGTCGAACTAGCCGGCATGGATACTACTTCTCTCCGTTCCCCCAGTAATTCCAGCTCCTTGAGTTTAAGTTCCCTCTGATGATCCATGTCCCGTTCCTTTAACTCCCTTTCGGCTCTCCTTTCCTCTGCTCCTTCCTCTGCTCTTCTCTCCTTGAGTTCTCGTTCCCATTCTTCTCTTTCCTTTTCCGCTTTCCATTCCAACGCTTTTGTCCTTTCCTGGCTCTGCAGTTGCATCTCCATTTTCCGGAGCTCCATATTTCCTTTTTCCCACTGGTAAACAATCCAAGGCTACCTCTTCCCATGTTCCTTGGCGCACTGGAGATTCTACCACCAATGTCTGAATCTCTGCTTTCTTCATACTAACTCGGACCTCCAAGTTACAATATTTGGCCAATATCATGAGTTCCGATCTTTTTAACGCCTGGAACTGTGCCTCGTTAGGGGACGTCGCAAACTTTTCTGCATGAAACACTATCGTGACTATTAGTTAGCTCCTGTTAACCTTCACACAAAAATTTCAAATTTTTAGAAAAATTTGGGAATGTGAGAAAATTCCAAATTTGGGAATGTTAGGGAATTCAATCCCGGACGAGCCCCAAATTTCTGTTACGTGCTCCTCCCCAAACCCCGGTCACGGTGTACCTCCGAGCCCCGAAAGGAGTCATGGCAGAAAGATGTGTTATTATGTGTGCCAATGACCAATGAGGAAACCACACCAACCAATCAATACCAAAACCAAGTATTGTATTAATGTCACACAAGAATAACGACTTGCACAAGTACAATAGTAATCAATTGCACAACAAATATCCTGTTATTCCTGTAATGGTACCATCAGTTTCTTACTCGATAACTCACGGTGTGCCTCGTGAGCGAAATGTAACATTCCCAAAGTCACTGTCCTGGCACCAGGCCAAAGTCGATCCACGCTGCAGTGTTCACAAGAAAAAGGTCGCATCGAGACCAGGACCCAGATCGGCTGACAGTCAATGCTGCCGAAGAGCCGCTGGGTTGAAATCGGGCCGATGTCGGTCAGGCAAAGGTGCACCCAAAGGGCGACTGGGAATTCACACCTTCGGTTCACCAGACAATGACGCTGGTATGAATGTTCAGCGGCTTCCAAACGGAGAAACGGCAAATTCCCAATTGAAATCCATGTTGCACACATGAACCAGGCTAACGGCTGGGCACGGTGAAATGGCTGGAGCGAGGTGAAAAGGTTGGAGCGAGGCGAAATGGCGGACGGGCCCGTAATGGTGGCATACCTGCTCTACAACAACGATTCACTCCGGAATCGACCGCAAAACCCGTCACTCAGGTTTATCTGCCACAGCGATATCCACTCTGTCACAGGTATCCCTTCCCCGAGGAGACCAATGTTCGCTCGTGGCCCACGTTCACCAGCGTCTGCTCGAGAGCTCAAAGCCGATCGGCCGTTCTCTCCCGACCTCACTTGCTCCTCTTTCCCTTCCTCTTCTTCTTCCGGTTTCGCCCGATCTATTTTCGTTTTACTTTTAAAACACGAATTTTTCCTTTTGAAGACAGTTATTTCCATTTCACTCAAACTATACCAAGAATAGTACATGGAACTAAAAATGCTTAGAGTGAAATAAAACCACAACGACGGAAGTGACGAATCCGTAACACCTGCTATATATCGTTTTGGCCCTATCTCCCAATGGTGAAGAATCACTTAAAAAATTCTCGTAGCCGGATCCGAATCTTCACCAAAATCTAATAATTTCGTTCTTGTCACATACGCTACATCTCTGCCAAATTTCGTCCCAATCCGTCCACAACTTTTTGAGATATCTTTTTCACAAACAAACAAACAAACGGACAGACAGGCGTGAAAACATAACCTCCATCCACCTTTGGTGGCGGAGGTAAAAATAATGTTGACAGAGCAGATAACCATGATGTTAACAGCACATAAGCGAGATGCTAACAAAGCAGATAAGTGTGGTGTTAACAGAGCAGACAAGCATGGTATTAGCAGATATCTTTAACACCTCGTTGGGGTCAGGACAGGTACCAGATGATGGAGAGTATCAAATCTAACACCGTCATTTAAGAAAGGATCTAAAGAAGAATTGGGGGATTGTAATCCCGTTAGCTTGACTTAAGTTGTGGGAAAGATGTTGAAGAAATTAATTAAGGAACGGATAGGGAATCATTTGATGGATAGGGATAGGATGGCAAGTGGTAAAGCATGTGGTGAGGTGGAAAGAACTGGGAAGTGGCCGTGTGCTGTGTGCAGGAAGGGTGTCGGAGTGAATTCCATTCAATGTACAATGTGCGCTGAGTGGGTTCATCAAAAATGTAGTGGTTTGAGAGGGTCATTAACCAGTGTGGCAGCTACATTCAAGTGTAAGGTGTGCACAGAGGGAGCTGCAGATGGAGGAAATGTTGAGTTGGATCTTGGAGATGGCGTGAAGCTGGAAGGTGTGAAAACATTTTGCTACCTTGGAGACATGCTGAATGGAGAAGGTGGATCAGACTCGGCAACGGTTGCTCGAGTGAGGTGTGCATGGAAGAAGTTTTGGGAACTGAGTGGCGTGCTGACGAGGAGGGGAGTGTCATTGAAGCTGAAGGGAAAGGTGTATGCTGCATGTGTGAGCAGTGTTATGATTTATGGGAGTGAGACATGGGTAATGAACGTAGAGCAGCAACGAAGGCTGGAAAGGGTGGAAATGCGAATGGTTCGGTGGATGTATAGAGTATCTTTGAGAGAGAGGAAGACAAATGATGAATTGCGAAAGATGATGGGAATAGAGCCTGTAATGGATGCTGTGAAGAGAAACAGGTTGAGATGGTTTGGTCATATGTTGAGGAAGGGTGAAAGTGACTGGTTGAAAAGAGTGATGGGAATGAATGTAGAAGGAAGTAGAGGACGGGGAAGACCGAAAAAGACTTGGCTAAAGGTGGTCGAAGAAGAAATGCGGGCAAGGGGGTTAACAAGGGGAGATGCAGAAAATAGGGCAAAATGGAGAACATTGTCATGTGGACCATAAGGCTAACCCCCGCTCTTGCAAGGAAAATGCCCTTAAAATGCCTGTTGTTGTTGTTGTTGTTGTATAGGGAATCATTTGAATAATGTCAATCGAATTAAAGGTAGTCAGCACGGATTTACGAAAGGGAGGTCATGTTTAACAAACATATTGAAGTTAGGTTCTGATTGGGTGGACGAAGGAAGTGCAGTGGATGTATTATATATCTTGACCTTCAAAAAGCTTTTGATAAGGTACCCCCATTGAATTCTGTTAGCAAAGGTGAGGGCTTGCTGAGTGGCTGGTAGGAGATTAAACTGGATTTGTGACTGGACGCAAAGAGTGGCTGTGAACTAGAACAATGCGACCGTGTCACCAATATGCCTCTGCATCGTCCCCCAACAGGTAGATGCCATCGTTCACTGTCCTAAAAATAAACAAGTTTGATTTAAATCCCTTCAGCTGTTTTGAAGTATCACATTTTCAACAGCCATGACAGGTTTCACATCGATCAGAAGTTTCAGAAAAATGAAGCAGTTTCAGAGAAGGGATTTTTTTTAAATGTCGGCTTTCAAGCTAATATGGCTGCCACACCATGTGACATATGACCTTAAAAAAATGTACACTCTGTATCACGTTTGTCTAGTTTCGTGTTTATTCGGATAAGGTTCCTTTTTCTATCCAAGATGGCTGCCAAACCACATGACTTATGACATCATCATTTTCAAACAATATGCAACAGTGGTGTTGGGTGATATTTGTAAAATTTCGCATCGAGAGGTAAGCGGTTTCAGAGATAATTATTTAATCTTTTCCTTCAATCCAATATGGCTGCCAAACCTTGTGACCGATGATGTCATAAATTTAATATTTCAATACAAATGAGGCAAAGATCATGTGCATGCAATTTCAGATTTTTTTATTAAATCAAAGGAATTCTATTAAAACATTTTTGGCTAGTATACCACTTCACCTATGATGTCATCATCATCATGCTTTTGTTCCCCATTGGGAGTCATTGACAATGTGGCAAGTTTCAAATTTTTCCATTCAGTGGTTTCCGAGAAATACATTTTTCCGAGAAATATGATGTCACAATTATCATAAAAACATTCTGCATGGGTGTCACTCCTACGCTGAAAGTTTTGTCTCAATCGGACATATGGTTGCTGAGAAAAACGAGGTTTAGCCCATATGAACGGACGTACGGACGGACAGAGAACCCGAAAACATAATGTCTCCGGCTGCCTTCGGGGGCGGAGGCATAAAAATAATTTTATTTCTTCCATTCTATCGCGGCAATAAGCCAAATTACACATGGTTTACGCAAATGAACATGCAGAGCAGAAAAATATACAAAAATCTGGAATGTGCATAAAAATTAGTGTTACTAGGGCATGCCCGTACTATATATAAGCTAGGACGTGCCCGTACGTGGGTGCCCGTTCCTTGCCAAAAAAAAAAAAAAAAAAAAACATGAATGGTTTGGTCCATTCGCAACGACCACAGAACCCCCCCCCTCTATTTACATGCAATGGTTTGGTCCAAAGCGAACGGTTTGGTCCATTCGATGTGATTCGATGATTCGATGTGAATGGTTTGGTCCATTCGCAACGACCACAGAACCCCCCCCTCTATTTACATGAATGGTTTGGTCCATTCGCAAAGCCAAAGCGAACGACCACAGAACCCCCCCCCTCTATTTACATGAATGGTTTGGTCCATTCGCAAAGCCAAAGCGAACGACCACAGAACCCCCCCCCCCTCTATTTACATGAATGGTTTGGTCCATTCGCAACGGCAAAGCGAACGGCGAACGGCTAAATCGCCATAGCTCGGTAAGTACTTGTCCGATTAATTTCAAACCTTGAAAAGGCACATCCTCGGGTCCCCAGCAATATACCTGGCAAGTTTCAAGTATATCGGACCGGTAGTTGTCGAGAAACAGCGGTCACAGACAAACGTACAAACGTACAAATGTACAGACAGAGATTACTGGAATTATAGATAGATAAGTAAGACGTTGCTAAATTGCATACAATTACTACGAGAAGAGCCAACCATCACTTCAATGACGGACCAAACCAAACAGACGGACTAAACCAAATATTAATGGAGTGGGATGGGGAGGGGGAGGGGTAGGGAAGGGGAGGGATGGCAGGGGGGAGGGAGGGGGAGGGGAAGAGATATAATGCATTTCCAGTCACGTGAAAAAGTAAGTACACCCCATGTAAAGTTTTGACTTTTTTCAACATATTTCAACATACAGCTATTTGATCTTCATTTCAACAATATTGAAAGATAAAGGTGATATAATATAACAAATATCATGAAACATTTACATTTTGTCGTCCATTGTATAATTTAAATAAACATAAATGCAAATTTCGCATGTGGAAAAAGTAAGTACACCCTTGGCTCTCATAGGTGGTATTGCCCCCTTTGGCAGAAACAACCTCAAGTAAGCGTTTCTTATAACTGTCGACCAGTCTCTGACATCGACTGGGAGAAATTTTTGCCCCCTCCTCCATGCAGAATTCTTTCAGCTTTGCGATGTTTGAGGGGTTTCTTGCATGCACAGCTCGTTTCAAATGCCCCCACGACATCTCGATGGGATTTAGATCCGGGCTTTGACTTGGCCATTCCAGAACCCTCCATTTCTTTCTTTTCAGCCATTCCTTGGTGGATTTACTGGTATGTTTAGGGTCATTGTCATGTTGCAAGGTCTACCTCCGGTTGAGCTTCAACTTTCCGACAGATAGCCTCACATTATCCTCAAGCACCCTCTGGTACAATGAAGAATTCATAGTGGATTCTATGATGGTGAGCTGCCCACGCCCTGATGCAGCAAAGCTGCCCCAAACCATAATATTTCCACCACCATGCTTTACAGTTGGTATCAGGTTCTTGTGGTCAAATGCTGTCTTTGGTTTTCGCCAAACATGTCTTCTGGTACTGTCTCCAAATGGCTCTACCTTTGACTCATCTGTCCAGAGCACATTGTTCCAGAAGTGCTGGTCTTTGCCTCGGTGTTCATTGGCAAACTTTAGTCTTGCCCTGATGTTCTTTATGGACAGCAAAGGTTTCCTCCTGGCACACCACCCATGTAGCTCAAATGTGTGCAGCCTCTTTCTAATGGTAGATACGTGCACTTTGACATCAACAGTGGCAAGAGCTACCTGTAGGTCCCGTGATGACATTCTGGGGTTTTTAGAGACTTCTTTCAGCATCTTGCGGTCTGCTCTCGGGCTGAACTTACTGGGGCGGCCTGGCCTGAACAAGTTGGCAGTTGTTTGAAATCTTCTCCACTTGTAGATGATCTTTTGGACAGTCGAATGATTGATTTCAAATTGTTTGAAGATCTTTTTAAATCCCTTCCCAGACTCGTAGGCATCTATAACCTTTTTTCTGAAGTCCTCGGAGAGCTCTTTTGATCGAGGCATGGTGACGCCGCACACTTCAACAACAAAGAGCAAACCAAACTAAATGTCTGAGTTTTAAATAAGACAGTCCAATCCAACTCCAATATCCTCTCTAACGATGTTCTAATCATTTGCACCTGAGCTGGTGCACCTGATTCTAATTTTAGGTATTTGAAGTAGTGATAAATGTAGGGGTGTACTTACTTTTTCCACATGCGAAATTTGCATTTGTTTATTTAAATTATACAATGGACTACAAAATGTAAATGTTTCATGATATTTGTTATATTATATCACCTTTACCTATCAATATTGTTGAAATGAAGTTCAAATAGCTATATGTTGAAATATGTTGAAAAAGTCAAAACTTTACATGGGGTGTACTTACTTTTTCACGTGACTGTATGTATGTATGTATGTATGTATGTCCGCTCTTCGCCCATTGGCTGGACAGCTGACTTGATGCCACCCACATTTGTAACCTGAAATACTTAACCTAAAGTACCCAGTGGACCCAAAAGACACCAATGACCCTAAATACCCCAAACGACCTCGAGGACCCAAAGGACCCAGAGGAACCAAAAGACCCCAAAGACCAAAAAGACTGAACAGACCCCAAAGACCCAACCAAAAGACCCAAAATACCCTGAAGACCCAAAATACCCCAAAGACCTTTAAAGTTCCAAAAACCCCAACGAATGAAAAGACCCCAAAAACCAAAAAGACTCTGAAGATTGAAAAAACCCCAAAGACTGAAAAGACTTTGAAGACTCAAAAGACCCTTAAAGGAGAACCCAAACACAATTTGTTTTCTGAAAATACCATCGGCTATCATTACTCACGGTCTAATTTGAAGGGAATTTTTTTTATTTGCCAATCACAAAGTGCCGAAAAAACACCCCAAAGACTGCTGATTTTCTGTGGATGTTGTGTGGGTTGTCATATGTATTGTTAGCTGGGGTGATGGTTGATGGGGGATTGTGAGGGGATGGTGGAGGGGAGGGGTGTGGGTTGGTCATGGGTATTGTTACCTCGGGGTGATGATTGATGGGGTATGGTGGAAGAGGGAGGGAGGAAGAGGGGTGTGGGTTGGTCATGGGTATTGTTAGCTGGGGTGATGGTTGATAGGGGATTGTGAGGGGATGGTGGAAGAGGGAGAGAGGAAGAGGGAGAGAGGAAGAGGGGTGTGGGTTGGTCATGGGTATTGTTACCTGGGGTGATGGTTGATTGGGTATGGTGGAGGAGGGAGAGAGGAAGAGGGGGTGTGAGTTGTCGTAGGTATTGTTAGCTGGGGTGATGGTTGATGGGGGATTGTGAGGGGATGGTGGAGGGGAGGGGTGTGGGTTGGTCATGCGTATTGTTAGCTCGGATGATGGTTGATGGGGGATGGTGGAGGAGGGAGGGAGGAAGAGGGGTGTGGTTTGGTCATGGGTATTGTTAGCTGGGGTGATGGTTGATAGGGGATTGTGAGGGGATGGTGGAAGAGGGAGAGAGGAAGAGGGGTGTTGGTTGGTCATGGGTATTGTTAGCTGGGGTGATGGTTGATTGGGAATGGTGGAGGAGGGAGAGAGGAAGAGGGGGTGTGAGTTGTCGTAGGTATTGTTAGCTGGGGTGATGGTTGGTGGGGGATTGTGAGGGGATGGTGGAGGGGAGGGGTGTGGGTTGGTCATGGGTATTTTTTAGCTCGGATGATGGTTGATGGGGATGGTGGAGGAGGGAGGGAGGAAGCGGGGGTGTGAGTTGCGAATTTGGTATTTAAATTTGTGAGTTACTCTGCTATTACAAACAATGGACATGGGATCTGACGTATACGAGAATAATAAAAACAAAAACAGGTATTGGCAACAACGGTGCCCAAGGATATAAAAATTATACAGTATATATCTCAGCAGATGTGTAGAAAAATTGGGTCTAAGTTGATCTCCAGGAGGGTTGCCCCCCAAAATAGTTTTTTTTTGTTGTTGTTTATTTGGTTAAAGTCTTATGATTACGTCATGTATGATTCTACATGCTGCCCTGTCTTTTCGCAACCATTGAAATAGCTTTAAAATACCGTGACAGTGTTTAAAATACCATTAGTCAGTGTAGTATACTGCTTTAGTCTACCAGGTGAGTGCCCAGTGCCAGTAGTATTGCCCCTGTTTTTCTTCTATTGTGGTATCTTTTTACCACGGGCTTCCAGCTGGTACAGCATTTTAGCATCGTTACTCTGTGTACGCAAAGCGAAAAGTGGGGTTAAGCAATTGTCTGTGTTTCTGTTTGCCCGTGTCCGTCTACAAACGTCGGTTTATGATCGAGGAACAACTTCATTTCAATTGAATGTTATATTATAAACACTTAATTAATGTAATTATTCTTAGTTTGGCAGTGAAACAAAATTGAAAATCATTCGAAACAGGAAATTTGTTTTGAAGGACATCATAAAGGACACAAATAACAGACATAAAGAACTAATATTACATGTTAAATAAGGTAGTGTAAAAGTCTCTGTATCAACGGCGGTGAAGTTCCGATTTTGTTTTTTCTCCATCGTTTCAAATCTTTATTTTATTTCTATTTAATTATATCATTGAACACCGAATATAAATCGCCTTTTCGGCACTTTCAAAACCTTTCCGTTCAGCAGTACTCGGACAAAATATTATGGCATTTTACGCTATCACGACCAATGAAGTTTGCCATTCGTAGGTCCCACCCACGTCCTTGTTTTCAAAGTATTTGTGTTCAAAGCAATTCCACATGTGTTTGAACATCTAATAATAATAATAATTCATTTATTTTGTATAGCGCTTTTCCAGAAGCCCAAAGGCGCTTTGACAGAGTGGCAAACATAATGCATAACAATACATGAAAACAACAATTGCAAAAAGACAAGAATCAATAGGGAAATATTTAAAGCAAAAGGAGGGAGAAGGAGAAGAGATAGTCAGGGGTTAAATGCTGTGGGTTGAATGTTGAATGCAGTGTTGAACAGGTGGGTCTTTAGTGATGTTTTGAATGTGGTGAGTGAGGAGGAGTCTCTGATGGTGTGAGGTAGTGAGTTCCAGAGGGTGGGAGCAGCGATGGAGAAGGCCCTGTCCCCCCAGGATCTGAATTTGGTCCGGATGGAGGGGGTCAGGAGGTTGGTACCAGCAGAGCGGAGGTTGCGGGTGGGAGTGTGTCTGGAGAGGAGGTCAGCCAGGTAGGATGGGGCCAGGTTATGGAGGGCTTTGTATGTCAAGAGGAGGATTTTGTACTGGATTCTCTGGGGGATGGGGAGCCAGTGAAGCTTGTAAAGGACGGGGGTGATGTGGTCACGGGTCCGGGAATGGGTGAGTAGACGGGCAGCGGAGTTCTGAATGTATTGGAGTTTATTGGTGATTTTTGAGGGTGAACCATAGAGGAGGCTATTGCAGTAGTCCAGACGGGAGGTGATGAAGGCGTGGATGAGGGTTTCTGCAGCCGTGGAGGAGAGGGATGAGCGGAGACGGGCAATGTTTTTCAGGTGAAAGAAGGCTGACTTTGTGATCTGTTTAGTGTATTTGTCGAAGGAAAGGGTTTGGTCAAAGATGACGCCAAGATTCCGGATGTGAGGGGAGGTGGATACTGGGATACCGTCGATGTTGAGGGCAAAGTTATGGGTGGATTTTGTGAGCGTTTTTGGGCCAATGATGATTATTTCAGATTTATCACAGTTAAGCTTGAGGAAGTTGATTTGAAGCCAGGATTTTATTTCAGTGATGCAGTTTGTCAGGATAGAGTGGGTGTCGGTGGAGACGGACTTGGTGGAGATGAAAAGCTGGATGTCATCGGCGAAGCAGTGGAATTGGAGACCATGACGGCGGATTAAGTGACCGAGGGGGGACAGGTAAAGGATGAAGAGGAGGGGGCCAAGAACTGAACCTTGGGGGACACCTTGGGGGAGGGGAGCAGTGGGGGATTTGCAGTTATTGATGGAGATGAACTGGCATCTGTCAGAGAGGTATGATTTAATCCAAGAGAGGGCAGTGCCGGTAACGTTAAAGGTGGATTCAAGTCGGGTGAGGAGGATAGTGTGATCGATGGTGTCAAAGGCAGCGCTGAGGTCGAGGAGGACGAGAATGTTGAGGTTGCCAGCGTCAGAGGAGAGGAGAAGGTCGTTGGTGATTTTGAGGAGAGCAGTTTCAGTACTGTGGTTGGAGCGGAATCCGGATTGGAATGTAAGAAATGGTAAGAAATGGTAAGAAACATGAATTTGAAGAAAGCACAGAAATTGTTGATTTTTTAAAATCTCATCAGTTGCTGAGACATAAATGGGAATGTGATATATGAAGGGAGGAATGCCATGGAAACGCTTCTGTTTAACATGTGGTACAATCCACTCGTTGAATGAGCTGAGATTGTTTGTTTAGATGAATTGAACCGAGCAAATGGAGAGAGATTTTCAGGAAACACTTTGCTGCACTTGTTGTATTATCCCAAGGGTTGAAAGGAACCCAAAGATTGTTTGTTAACATCTTCTTGTTTTTTCTTTTTATTTTACAGAACTAAACTCATCACAGTTTCTGTGGATTTATAGCAAAGGCGACATTTTGACTCTTTTGCCCGGAAGCTGCATCATCTTGGCTGTTTTGGCGTGGATCGTAAAATGCTTGATTGAGGTATGGATTTGGTGTGTGTGTGTGTGTGTGTGTGTGTGTGTGTGTGTGTGTGTGTGTGTGTGTGTGTGTGTGTGTGTGTGTGTGTGTGTGTGTGTGTCGTTGGTTGTTATCTCCAAATGCGGGTTTCAGAAGGTGAAACGGAGCCCTCCCAGTTCTCAATCTATCCCCCTTTGTGTGTATGTGTGTGCACAAAATATGTGCAATATGTCACGCACAAGAGACGTGCACACAACATACCACTGTTCAACATGTCATATATAACATACGTGTATACAAGACAACATGTGCACAATATGTATATCCGTTTATAATGCATACAAATAATGTGTACATTCATTCATTCATTCATTCATTCATTTTGGTTTATTGAAATAATTAAACACTGGACAAGGCTGTTCGAAGACTGAAATTTGTCAAGTTTACAACAATAAAAGTATTTCATAAAACTTAACAAATGCATATAAAAATAATAATAATCATATAAAATGACATTAATCAAAATATCAAAACAAGTACAGTATATGGAATAAACAAACATACATAATTATCAACAACAATAAAAAATATAACAAATTCTACCATCAAAATAACCTAAAATAGCAGAAAACTGAAGAAGATCAACAAACAGATATTATGCATGTTATTGATTTTATGCATCTACAATTCTACATTACAGAATTAAGCATTTCAATCAAAAAGGGAATTGTTGAATTCTTGTATCTCTGAGTCTTACACCGAGGTAGGTCAAGATGTTGAGCATTCCTGAGTTGCATATTATATTGAGACACAGATTGTCGGGCAGGAGGAAGAATGTCACGGTGACGATCACATTTTAAAAAACCAAGTCCAAAACGCAAAAGAAGCTCATTCCTGCGTTCGCTCAACAACTGTAAACCAAAATGACAAAGTTGTTGCGCATAGGACTGAATAGATGGTTACGCAATAAAGCAGAGCACACGCTTCTGGAGTCGTTCAATCTCATCACTCTGAGCCCTTGTAATACCTTGTAATGCCAGTGAGGCAGGGCGCCTTCCCAGAGCAGTATTTCATCAGGCAGCGGATGAAGGCCTTGTAGGTGGATAGGATTTCAGGTCAGGCTTTGGAGGCCAACTTAGAAATGTGGTTTACCCAAGAAATATCATGGCTGATAGTGAGACCCAGGAGTTTGAATGACTGAACTTCCTCAGGAGGATTGTTTAGAAAATGGATCAGAGAGTTTTCCAGATAGTCCTTTCGGAGAGAGTGAGGGTATGAGAGTTGTCAGGATCGACAGACATATTGTTAACTTAGCATCTTTCCATTTTGATGCGTTCATTGAATTTCTATTAGTTCTGATTTTTGTAACAGGCTCTAAAAGAGATGGTCATTCTACATCTGATCTGGATTCAAGTATTAATGGCATTTCACAAAAATCCTAAATTCTGTTTCTCCGAGCTCCTTCCCTTGACTGTGTCCAATAGCGTGTCCAATAAATCCTCGCCTAGCTGAGGTTCTGAGGTTCTCCGTCCTGTTTTCGTCCGGCGTCACAGGGCGTAGCATTTCACCATGAAGGTGACTGTTACGTGCTCCTCCCCGACCCCCTGGTCACGGTGTACCTCCGAGCCCCGAGAGGAGTCACGGCAGAAAAATGTGTTATTCTGTACGTCAAAGATCAATGGTGAAGCCACACCAATTGTTACCAACAAACAAATATTGTATTAAAATCACACAAGAATAACAGTACAACAACAATATGAATCAAAAGTACAATCAATATCCTATGATGGTACCATCAGTTTTGTAATATATAACTCGCTGTGCTCCAAGTGAGTGAAACAAGAACATCCCCAATGTCTCTTATCCCCGGCTTCAAGCCAAAGTCGATCCGCTCCAGCGATCGACAGATCAATGTCCAATCGAGACCAGAATCCCGTTGGGTTGGCAGTTGCAGTCCTGCTGCCAAAGCTGTGCAATGGCGCCCTCCAGGCGACTGGGAAATCACAATGCGCCCTCCAGGCGAATGGGAAATCACACCCTCGGGTATTGGCATTCCGCGGCTCACAGTCGGCGAACCTCCGATTGACCTTCAAAATCCGCGTTGCACACACACACTTTCCCTTTCCCAGGAATCCCTTTCCTGGGAAAACCAAAGTTCACTCGTGACTCTTGCTCACGAACGTTCGCTCCGGACTGCAAAGCAACTATGCTTCTTGTCCGACTCCACTCGCCCCGCCTTCTTTTTCTCTTCGTCGTCCGGTTCCCGATCTGGTTTCCGGTTTCTTTTAACTCTAACTTTTTCACCTTTTGAAAACAGTTCATAAACTAGAACGGGCACTCGGTAGAGCGCATACCTTCGCCGCAGCTACTGTTCTGTACTTGGCATGGGAGTGTAGGGAACAGAACAACAAAAATACGATTTTGACCTTTTCGTGACCTTGACCTTGACCTTTGACCCGATTGCTCCCAAAATCTAATCAAATGTGTCCCGTATAATAACCAATCATCCCACCAAATTTCATGCAATTCGGTTGAATACTTTTTGAGTTATGCGAATAACACACACACACACACACACACACAGACATACAAATAAATACACAGCGATCAAAACATAACCTTCCGCTTTTGCGAAGGTAACAATAAACCTTTTGAAAACAATAATAGTACATGGAATCAAAAATGTTTACAGTGGATGAAAACCACAACAACAGAAGTGACGAATCCGTAACAGTGATGCAAAAATGCACCAAATAAAAAAAATGATCGTGTGTTTTTTCTGTGAACAGGATGTCTTAAAAAGTTGTGGACAGATTAGAACCAAATTTGATGGAGAGGTTGTGTGTGTGAGAAGGACAAATATATTCAATTTTGGTGAAGCTCCGACTCCGGGTGCAATGATTTGTTTTTCATTATTAAGTGATTCTTCACCATTGAGAGATAGGGCCAAAAACGATATATAGCATGACATGTCAAAAGGTTGTGGACGAGTTCTGGCTGAACTAGGTGGATGATTTGGGTAGGTGACAAGAACAAGCAGATTCGATTTTGGTATAAGGTCCGGATTCAGATCTGACCTATCAGTGGGATACATAACATAAATTGGGCAGCCTGGTGGAGGTATATGCGCTCCACCGAATGCCGTTATAATTGGTGATTTTAAAGATCCGCCATTAAAACAGCTGTTCACCACCATCTCTTATCTTCCCCCAAACAAAACCTTGATCTTTTCTACCCCCGTTAATTCACCCCAGATCCACTTTTTTGAAATTCCGACTTCGTTCCTGGAGTCCTAGCTGTGTCCATCAAAATTTTTTTTTTAAATCCCACCGGATAATTTGTGAAGAGGAGGCAAGTTATTGCCGGCACCCTGAACAGATGACGAATTCGTGCTCAATTCCACAGGAGGAACTGCACCAATAGCACAGCACAGCTGTGTTCCCAGTTATGATTCAAATCAGCAACCATGTGCTGTGCACAAAATGATGATTATATAAACAAGTGAACAAAGCAGGAAATGTTTCCTCATCCAAGCATCGTCTGTATCTTTCATAATCGGGTGTGGTGAAGAACTTCTCTCACAGTTTCAGTTTCGCACTACAAGGATCATTGTTGTATAAACACACTGTGTTGTTGTACAAAGCAGGTGCATGTGAAACCACCAGCACTGGCTTTTATGGTGAATCCTGATTGGACACTGCACAGTGAAAATCCATATAATTAATAATGATTAAATTATTTTCGGTCTGGATTTATAGTTTAAGTTTTGGGAGTTTGAGTTTCACCAATTTAATACTAACCCACACCACTAATTGAAATGGAATCCTTTAATTAGATATCAGCCAATGGGATCAAATACATTGGTTGAATGTAGAATGGAATGTGGAAATTATGCAAACCGAACAGGTCAAACATATTCTTCCTGAAGTTTTGTTCAGAATGGTGAGAATTGAATGGAAGTTACAGGAAGTGAGTATCATTGTTTTATTACCCTCGCCAGAGCAGAGGGTATTGCATTTGAGTCCGTTTGTTTGTTTGTCTGTCTGTCTCTCTGTTTGTCTGTTTGTCCGCACAGAATAAATATGATTTTCTCTGCAACCGTTGGTGCGATTGACACGAAATTTTCACCAGAGGTGCAACGCCACTTGTATAATTTTTAAATGATAATTATGACGTCATACGTCACGTGGTACGGGTGACATCTTTTAAAAAACGAACAACTTTTGCACCTCTCTATTCCTGAAAGCACTGCATAAAAAAATTGAGACATGGCTCATTGTAAAGAACTCTCTATGGGGAATAACATATGTTAATGATGATGTCATAGGTGCCTCCATGATGACGTCATTTTTCGACAAGTACAAAACTTCATCCGATGAAGATGAAATTTATTGAGCGTCAAGGGATAAATTGGTGGAGAAAAAATAATAATAATAATGACGTCATCGGTCACGTGGTTCGGCTGCCATATTTGTTTTCACACAAATGCCTTGAAAACCACTGAAAATACATCCTGTTGAGGGTTTGCCATCTCTGATTGCTCTTTTTCTTGTTTATTTCATGTGTTGTCTAATTTTTACTCCATTTGGAGTGTACGCTCCGACAAGCTTCCATGCTCAAACGCTCATACAAGCTCGCAAAAAATGATTTCACCCTGATGTGACTGATGACGTGGTTCGGCCGCCATATTGGTTTTAACACAAAAGCCTTAAAAATCACTAAAAACACGTCCTTGTGAGGGTCTGCAATCTCTGATTGCTCTTTCTTGTTTTAAGTTGTATTGTTGTTGCTGTTCTGTCTTGCAGACATTACTTGCATTCAAGATTGCTCGTGAGGACAGGAGCCGTTGCCCTCGGAACTGCAGTAAGTTAAACCTCCTGGAATTGCCTTCAAATTTTGTTTACTAACCATTAAAGATAATATTCATAATAATTTTAGGTTTGGCAGGATAGTCCAGAGATAGGCACACTGCTCTCCAAGCTGTCTAGCTTGGGTTCGAATCTCAGCCCAGCTATAAATTGTCATTTTCGTGTTTCAAGGACAGTCCATCGTTGTGTGTGCCATCCCTCGGATGGATGTTGAACTGGGCATTCCATCTGACGGCATTAGTTTGTGGACATTAAAGATCCCATGGTGTCTTTCGTGAAGATTAGGCGAGCTATTGCCGGCACCATGAACAAATTACATATTTCTGCCCTAACCTACAGAGGCCATTGCATCAGTGGCACAGCCGTGTTAGGATTAGGGTTAGGGTTGTTAGGGTTAGGGTTAGGGTTGTTGGGGTTAGGGTTAGGGTTGTTAGGGTTAGGGTTATGGTTGTTAGGGTTAGGGTTGTTAGGGTTAGGGTTAGCAAAATGAAATTAGCCAAATTAGCTCAGCCAATGATGCTACCTGCCAGCCTTGTACTGAATATGATAGAAGAGGATAATACTGTTTATCTCACAAACATAAAAATACCCTGCAATAACAATATACCCTGCTGTGCCCCCCAAACCAGACCACCAGTCCTTGATGAATCTGCAACAGCGTCTTCAAGCACGTTATGACAACAAACGGAGTGTTAAGCAGATTCATTGTTGCTGCCCACCCGGAAACCTTCACAAGCAGCAGAGCAATGGAACCCAGAACCACAAGGCAAACACTCCCTCTCTTGGACAATACCAGTTACAGCAACCTTCACCTCGAAATACTCAATCTAATGAGAATAACCTGATTAAAGGATTTCGTCACGAGTCCGACAAGAGCTCAAACCAACGGGTATCAGCGATACCTCCACACATATCGGTGAAACACTTCCTGCAAGAAATATCTCGAGCAATGATGCAGAAGGAGAATGAAAATTTTCATTCCCAAATGAAGGACTTGCTTGATAACCCATTTTGTGAGTTCAGCAGACGAGTTGGGCTGGTAAATGCTGTCAGCCCAATCATGGTTTACCGTGTGACCAACAAACCAAGTGGAAGAGGGACGAAGAAGGCCGTCTTGCCACGTTCCGTAAACAAAGGTGCAGTCGCAACTACTCAAGCACCATACAAAGCAAACGTCGGGGGAAATAAGTTAGAAAAACAGCACCAAAGAGCCACAACTATCCAGGTAAGAGCACCACTTTATACAATTCCTTCTCACCAAAACTCAAGCTTTGAAATGGGCAGAAATCCACCAGGATTACACTTTGGGTTGGTTTGGTCTGAACATGGATCAGCAAATTGGGATGCTCACTGCTCAGTTCAAGTCGTACGTAACGGTGAATTGTCCATTGTGTTCGACTGTCCATGGAATTCAGGTGAATGTATCTTGATGCCTCCTCATGGTCTGATTCACGTGATTGAGCACATGCTTTGCAAAGTTCCTTGTGTTATTGTATGAAGAAAAACACCAAATACCGCCACTCATTGTGAACTTGGAAAACCTGGGATGGTGTAGTGTATTTGTACAAAGTAAATACAGAATTGTGCAGTTTCCCCTCCAAATCCCAACCCCTGCCAATTAATGCACGAGTATGGGGAACAGGGATTCCTCCACAAAGTGTGAAGATCCTTTCCTCATCGTTACCCCCTGTGCACTTTGTTCATCCTGAAAGTGTCGTTTCTGTCCAAAACAGTAATTCATGGACAATAAATAAGTGATGAGATTTCCTTCCACCCTTCCAAGTTCATGCTTGATGTTTTTCACCTTCTAATTAATTGCAGGTTCTGGAAACAGATAATCTTACACTCACCCTCCTTACGAGCAGATCTCAACTTGCTGTGTTGGTAGTAAGCATGTGTCCGAGGTGTCCGACCAGGTCTGTGTTCCCCTGTTATGTCGCATCTGACTATCAGTGCTGTTGTGGTATGTGCACTTGGAGTGCTTTGATCCATATTTTAATTTTCTCAGACATCACCTTTTCTGATCGGGCCTCCTGATGCCATGCGGGACCTGCTGGCAGCACCAACACATACGTTTTTGTCACACCCGGTTTCTATTCACCATTAATTTTCTACGTGCAGCAACCATATGATGGACCTCACAAAGTTATACAATGTTCCGAGAAGACTTTAAAACTTGATATTAACGGTGATTGTGAGACAGTCTCCATAGATCGCTTTAAGCCAGCTTTTGCATAAATGCAGCACCAGAGCCGACCCTTCCACTAACCAATGGGTCGACACCTACTACAACAATACACGTACCGTTGTATACGACTCGCTCTGGGCGTCATGTACACTTCCCACCATGATATTTGTGAGAGTACATTTTCCTGTTGACCATTTGTCTTTGCTGTGAATTTTATATTTACATGGACAGTCAACAACTCTTATTCTACAACAATATGTACCTTCCGTTCAATTACCCGGTGTGTACCCCGGTTTAGAATAGGTACACCGTATCCCTGCGTGTCGCAAGAGGCGACTAAAAGGGTTGGCGTCAGGAAGGGCATCCGGCCATAAAAACATTGCCTCAAAAAGAGAACCATGACAATTACAACTACATATGGGCAGGGTACAGCCCGAAGTACCCCATGGGGGACACCACTCCCTCTCGTCAAAACTCAAGGTGGGGAACCCGATCGAAGCAAGGGTGGAAATCATTCCATTTATGACGACGAAACGTCTGATGCCCGACGTGGAGATCGGTTTCTGAGGTTTGGGACATGGAATGTAGGGACAATGACAGGGAGATCAGGAGAAGTGGTGGAAGTATTGATCAGAAGAAGAGTGGACATATGTTGTGTGCAGGAGACGAGATGGAAGGGAAGTGGTGTGAGAATGGTGAAGGGTAGGCAGGGAGAGAAATACAAGTTTGTGTGGCAAGTGTGCCCAGAAGGTGTGAATGCTTTTGGTGTCCTGTTTTCCAAGGAGTTTGAAGACAGTGTGGTGAGTGTGACTAGAGTGAGTGAAAGGTTGATGATGGTGAAATGATGATTGGAAAGCTCTTGGTGAACATCATCTCAGGATATGCTCCACACGTTGTTCGGAGCGATGAAGAGAAGGACTAGTTCTGGTGTGCGATAGAGAAGCTGATGGAAAACGTGAAAGATGAGGAAGTTGTTGTGGTCGGAGGAGACCTAAATGGACATGTGGGAAGGAGTATGGCCGGTTTTGAGGGAGTTCATGGGGGTTACGGATATGGTGTGAGAAATGGAGAAGGTGAAAGGATTTTGGAGTTTGCTGATGGAGCTGATTAGTTGATTTGTAATACTCAGTTCCAGAAAGAGGATAATAAGCTTGTTACATTCACGTCAGGTGGGTCGACGACAACCGTTGACTACCTGCTGGTGCGCAGGCGAGATTGGGGGCACCTCCGGGACACAAAGGTGATCCCGGGGGAGGAGGCTGTTTCACAGCACCACTTGGTTGTTTGCGACATAAGGGTGAAAGGTGCGAGGAGAGCTCGGCGGGTGAAGTACCAACCGAGAATGAAGGTGTGGAGGTTGAAAGAGGTGACAGTGAGGGAGGCATTAAAAGAGAGGCTGAATATGGTAGAGGATGATGTGGTTGAGCTTGAAAGTGGTTGGATGTCAATGAAAGATAGTCTGTTGGGAGCCGTTGGTGAGGTATGTGGATGGACAAAAGGACAACCGAGACACTCGGAAACATGGTGGTGGGATGATGAAGTTGGAAAGAAGATTGACGAGAAGAGGAAGAAGTTCAAGGAGTGGCAGAAGGCGAAGGGAATGGGGGCAGAAAAGGCAGAGCATGAAAGTTATAAGGCAGCCAAGAAGGCTGCAAAGAAAGAGGTAGCAAAGGCACAGGAGGCATGTAGGAAAATGTTAGGAGAACGCTTGGATTTGGAAGAGGGTCAGAGAGTGGTATTCAGGATTGCAAAGCAGATAGCGAAAGAGGTGTGATGTGATGGGGGTGAGTTGCTTGAAGGATGAAGTGGGACAAATCGTTGTGGACCCAGATGGAATTAAAGGAAGATGGAAGAGACATATGGAAATACTGTTGAATGCAGAGAATGAATGGGATGGCAACATAGAGAGTAACCCAGTTTTAGGACCGGCAGAGAAGATAACCGGGGAGGAAGTTGAGGAAGCGATAAAAGCAATGAAGAGTAGAAAAGCGGGAGGGCCGACGGGAGTTGTGGGAGATATGTTTTTAGGCAACGGGAAATTGGGGTGTGAAGAGAATGACTGAGATCTGCAATCTGGTGGTGAAAGAAGGCCGCATTCCAATGGATTGGGAACTGAGTACCCTCGTCCCTCTATACAAGGGGAAAGGTGACCCCCTGGACTGTGGCTCGTATCGAGCGAAAAAGTTATTGGAGCATGGAATGAAGGTATTGGAAAGGGTGTTGGAGAGGAGGATAAGGAAGAAAGTGAAGATTGACGAAATGCAGTTTGGATTTATGCCAGGAAGAGGAACGACAGACGCACTCTTTATTGTGAGGCAGTTGCAGGAGAAGTATATGGAGAAGAGGAAGAAGTTGTTTCTTGGGTTTGTTGATCTGGAGAAAGCATTCGATAGGGGTCCACGTGAAGTAGTGATATGGGCATTGAGGAAGTTAGGAGTGGAGGAATGGTTGATCAGAGTAGTGATGGCAATGTACAAAAGAGTGCGCACAGCTGTAAGGACGAAGGACTGGAACAGTGGTGAGTTTGAGGTGAAGGTGGGAGTGCATCAGGGGTCGGTACCAAGTCCACTACTATTTGTAGCTGTGATGGAGGTGCTGGCTCAGAACGTAAAGGAGGGATTACCGTGGGAGTTGTATGCAGATTATCTGGTGTTGATTGCAGAAAGTATGGATGGACTTAAGGAGAAGATGAACAAGTGGAAGGACTGTATGGAGACAAAAGGTCTGAAGGTGAATATCAGAAAAACGAAGGTGATGGCAAGTGGTAAAGCATGTGGTGAGGTGGAAAGAACTGGGAAGTGGCCGTGTGCTGTGTGCAGGAAGGGTGTCGGAGTGAATTCCATTCAATGTACAATGTGCGCTGAGTGGGTTCATCAAAAATGTAGTGGTTTGAGAGGGTCATTAACCAGTGTGGCAGCTACATTCAAGTGTAAGGTGTGCACAGAGGGAGCTGCAGATGGAGGAAATGTTGAGTTGGATCTTGGCGACGGCGTGAAGCTGGAAGGTGTGAAAACATTTTGTTACCTAGGAGACATGCTGAATGGAGAAGGTGGATCAGACTCGCCAACGGTTGCTCGAGTTAGATGTGCATGAAAGAAGTTTCGGGAACTGAGTGGTGTGCTGACGAGGAGGGGAGTATCGTTGAAGCTGAAGGGAAAGGTGTATGCTGCATGTGTGAGAAGTGTTATGATTTATGGGAGCGAGACATGGGTAATGAACGTAGAGCAGCAACGAAGGCTGGAAAGCGTGGAAATGTGAATGGTTCAAAGGATGTGTGGAGTATCATTGAGAGAGAGGAAGACCAATGATGAATTGCGAAAGATGATGGGAATAGAGCCTGTGATGGATGCTGTGAAGAGAAACAGTTTGAGATGGTTTGGTCATGTGTTGAGGAAGGATGAAAGTGACTGGTTGAGAAGAGTGATGGAAATGAATGTAGAAGGAAGTAGAGGATGGGGAAGACTGAGAAAGACTTGGCTAAAGATGGTCGAAGAAGAAATGCGGGCAAGGGGGTTAACAAGGGGAGATGCAGAAAATAGGGCAAAATGGAGAACATTGTCATGGGGACCGTAAGGCTAACCCCCGCTCTTGCAGGGAAAATGGCCTTAAAATGCCTGTTGTTGTTGTTGTCTTCCATTCAATTAATTCTCCAGGATGGGGAGAACTGTAGCAGCATCATCTTTCTTGCCTTTGGTTAGATAATCTGTAAATATGCTTGAGTTCTGGTTGATCGAGGGATTTCCGGTACCGGGTTAGCCAGAAGAAGGAAGAGTGTGTTTGACGGTTGCTTTTTGTATAAAAAATAATTATATTGGAGTCTGAGCACCTCAAACGTCTTTTTGTCCTCCCTAAATATTCAAACCCTTTGCCTAATTAACCATAAATCACTACAGGAACCCATCATTTGTTTGAAAGATTACCAAATTAGAATAATAGGTTTCACATGTATGGCATCGGTGGTTTCACCTAAAAAGTAAGCTCCCCCACTTATATCTAAGGAGTTTTAAGGTGCAACTCATTTGGTCAACCAATGAGGTAAACATGAAGACCAAGGAGCTTTCAAAAGACGTCAGACAGAAAGTGGTGGAGAAGCAGTCAGACAGAATGTGGTGGAGAAGCACTGTTCAGGAGAAGGTTATAAGAAGATTTCAAAGTCACTCATTATTCCTTTGAGTTTGGTGAAATTGATCATTAAGAAGTGGAAGACGTATCGTACCACCAACTCCACACAGATCAGGTCGCCCATCCAGACCTCCGTGCACAGGTGGAAGAAAGAAGGCATTACTGAAAAAGACGTGTCTAAAAGCTTGTATGTTTGTGAAAAGTGGATACTGCTTTTTATGAACTTTGATTCACCACCAAATAATATACGGTTAGGTCATGAAAAATACTGGCAGGACACAAACTAAAAGTTTGCGAAAAAGCATCTTAATGATACTGCGGGCATGTGGAGAACAGTTTTATGGTCAGCGTGACAAAAATGTAACTTTTTGATCTAAATTCAAAGCGTTATGTCTGGTGCAATCCTAACACCGCACATCACCCAGTCAGCACCATCCCTACTGTCAAGCCTCTTGCAAGAGCCTCAATCTTGTATACAAAAAAAAAGAAACCATGGTGGTGGCCGCATCATGTTATGGGGCTGCTTTTCATCAGCAGGGACTGGCAACCTTGTCAGGATAAATGGGACAATGAACGTTGCAGGAGTACAGGAGAATCCTTGATGAAAACCTGTTTGAGCCAACCATGAATCTGAAACTGGATAGGAGATTCACATATCAGCAGGACAATAATCTGAACACGAAGCTGAAGCCACACTGGAGTGGCTGAATAAGAAGAGAATAAATGTTATTGAATGGCCCAGTCAAAGTCTTGACGTGAACCCAATGGAACAAGAGATGAAGATTGCAGTCCATCGACGATCTTCATCAACCTTGGCAGAACTAGAGCAAAGATTTCACCATATCACTGTGCAAAGCTGATAGAGACCTTTCCAAAAAGACTCATAGCAGTCATTAATACAAAAGGTGCTTCCACCGAGTACTGACCTAAGGGGCTGAATACTTTTGCAACCAGTGAATTTTGATTTATACATGTTTTTTGCAGGTATTCCTGACATGTAACCTCCTTCAGCTAAAACAGTGTTTAGTTTGACCTCGGCACTTATGAATAAAAAGTTAATTTGGAAAAATTGTTTCTATATAATTCGTAATTGATCTAAATATGGCATTATTGGTAGGGGGGTGAATACTTTTGCAGGCCAATGGAGATGGAGTAGTATACGGGTTCAAACCAACAAACCAACACAGTATACGGGATTTTGGGTTCAGATAGGAATGCTGAACAGGTCTCTGTTGGGTATAATAAATAAATCTTTCCTTTCTCTCCGACGTATGTGTGACAAGGAAGAATCGATTCAATTTTGGTGAAGATCCAGATCCAGCTAGTAGAATTTTAAAAGTGATTCTTCACCATTGAGTGATGTGGCCAACCAGGCGGAGGTATGCTCTCGACTGAGTGCCGTTCTAGTTCTTACTTGCAAAATCAAATATTTTTCAAGTATATTGGTCGGTGTTGGGCTAGCGGCTAGGGTGCCAGCTTAGGATCCGAGGATCCTGGGTTCGAATCCCGGTCGATCGCTGAATTAACGCCAGGGGCGTTGACTCAGCCTGTCATCCTTCCGAGGTCGGCAAATTGAGTACCAGTTCACTGGTAATTCCCTGCTTGTCGTAAAAGGCGACAAAAATGGTTGGCGCAGGAAGGGCATCCGGCCGTAAAACATTGCTTCAAAAAGGGGACCAAAAACAACAACAACCACGGTCCCTGAAAAAGGCCAACCCCCACTTTGTGGGGAAAAATGGCCTCTAAAAGTGTTTTTTGTTTTGTTTTTTTAATTGGTCGGTTGTGTTTGTTATGTCTGTCTGTCTGTGTTTGCCTGTTTGTCACTTGCTGACAGGTCACAATTCTAAACCGGTCGTCATGAAACTTCACCAAGTTGTAGAGGTCCTCACAAGTTGCCTATTGATTTTGAGGTCAAAGGTCATCTGGAGGTCAGATTTCTAAAATCGCCATTTTTCATCCAATTGACTTGAAAATTGAACAGCATTTGCACATTGAGTCACTAAATTGGGAAACCAACGATTTTTTAGGTCAAAAGGTCAAAGGTCAAACTTCTAAAATCATTCATTTTCATCTGAAAAATCGTAACTTTTCATCCTGTGGTGTATCCTGTGTTTCATCCTGTGGTTTCATCCTATTCTGTGCATCTGAGCTTTAATCAAGATCGTCAATATTAATCTTGATGAAATGGACAATTTGATGGATCAATGGCTACCTTTTTTTGGGAGGGAGGTGGATTTTGCAAGTATCTGCTTTGCATGAAGTCTTCTTGTTTGTTTATTCGTTGATAACCATCTCCAAATGATGTTAATCCAAATACTCATTCACTGTTACGGGTTGAATTAAGTTTCTGTCATTTTTATTTGTCCTTTTCTCTGCAGGAAAACTACAATGGATGCAGGGCAGGGAACAAGCTGAAGAAAAGCCACAATGTCAAACACACCGTTACTTTTCAAGACGAAGTTGAGAACAAAATGAATTCCAGAAGATTGAGTTCTCAGAGCCATCAGCTGCATGACAACAGACCAAGGTCCTTTTCTCTGCAGGAAAACTACAATGGATGCATGGCAGAGAACAAGCTGAAGAAAAGCCACAATGTCAAACACACCGTTACTTTTCAAGACGAAGTTGAGAACAAAATGAATTCCAGAAGATTGAGTTCTCAGAGCCATCAGCTGCATGACAACAGACCAAGCGCTCAAAGTTCACGTACAAGTCTCGAAGGTGATCGAGAATCAGCTCTTGAGTACCAGCACCAGGTTCAGCAGGGCAAAGTAATTCGCCCCCAATTGGGTCATCATGGTGGCAGCAATTCACATGTCTCTTCTAAAACCACCAAGGAAGTATCTTCATTTTACAATGACTTGGAGTCTTGTCATGAGGTCGATGTAATCGGGATGAAGAATAGTTTATTGGAAGACCCGTCAAAGGAAGAAGCCGTTGTAACAATTCAAGCAGGTTACCGAGGACACCTGGCCAGGAAGGATTTGAAGAAGCAGCACCAAACTGCAACAACTATCCAAGTGAGAAAACATTTTAAAATAATGTTAAACAATCTCTAAAGGTTGAAATGTTCATACAAATAAACCCTTAGTTTTGGGTTTACCTGCTTGGTATTTCGATCTTGGTGCAAAGGTCTTTATATTGTGGATGCAGGTTCGAATTGATGATCTGCAATGGATTACTGTGGCATGGATGTCTTTCATCCTCTGATTTCTATATATATATATACACAAAGAATTAAGTTAAGCACCCCTACACAACGAATTAAGGTAAGCACCCCCTAATATATATTCTTTGTGTATATGTATACATTGGCATATATTCTAAGGTATGTGAGATCAAATAATGATTGGTATGACATTAGCAATTATCCATTGATGAAATTGAGTGATCAAAGTGAAAAAAAGTGATTGGTTGAGTCAGTGATCCGATCACGTGGGTCCTACACACGTTATTGACGCAAAGATCGCTAGAGGTCTTCTCAGAACAATGACTGTACGTTAGAAAACATAAACGTCATCCACACTGTCCGTGATGGACCTATAGCTCCATACTTAAATTGAGGTGAAAATATGCCTAAAATTCCCAAAAAATTTCACCTTAAATTATTCAGAATAAAATATTGAAAACGGCATGATTGTTATGTTTTTATGTGACCATAATATCACTTCTTCAGAAAATATAGCAATATCATGGGTATATTACACTGTTTTGACGACAACAAACTTGTAATGTGCGAGGTTGTAAAAAAACGGGGGGGGTGCTTAACTTAATTCTTTGTGTATATTTTTTCGTATACAAGATCGAGGCTCGTGTAAGAGCTAACATTAATCACAAAAAGAGAAACAGACAAATAAAACATATGATAAAGGGAGCGGGAGACAAGACAGGGAGAGAGAGGGAAGCACATAAGTACAACATTTGAGAACAGGGACATCGGGAGATCTGTGGGAGGAAGAGGGCTTGGGGAGGAGGCGTGGGAAAGGGGGGTGGGAGAGGGAAAAAACACATGGACACTGCCAGAACTTCCTTCCAGGAAAGAAGTCGGTATTTCAGAAAAGTGGATCTGGGGTGAATTAACAGGGGTATAAAGATCAAGGTTTTGGATGGGGGAAGATAAGAGATGGTGGTGAACAGCTATTTGAAGACCTGGAGGGATGAGTGGGATTGAAGAGAGTGAGGGAGTTTGTTCCAGAGGCGGGAGAAAAGAGGAATGAAAGAGTGAAGGTGAATAGAGAGTCTTGATTTTGTCAGTTTCACAAGAAGAGGTTTCGATGTTCTTTCTCGCTGGCTGCAGCCCTTCTAATGTTGGGTGCTGCTTTGCCAGAGAGCAGATAAAGGTTGCTGGTCTTGGTAGGGTTTGAGACATTCGCTGATAAAGCGACAATCTTCTTTGCATGGAGTCACCATTCCCAAACTGCACAAGCATATTCAGCCATGGAGAAAACAGAGGGGGCAGTGCAGTCAATCGGATGGTTGTGGGTTTGGCTCTCCATTTCGAGTTGCCCAGTTTGCTGAGAAGGGCATTTTTGAGTGCTGGCTTTTGCTTTCAGCTTATCGATGTGTGTTTTGTCGGTCAAATAATGGTCACGGATCGCACCAAGATAGACTGGGTTTTCACAGTGTTATAGTTTGGTCCAATTCCACATAATCTTCAGATTTCGATTTGCATGTTTATTCTTCAAGTAGAAGGCACAGGCCTGAAGTTTTGAGGCAGTGGCTCTCGGATGGTTGACAGGATGGTTGATGGATGACAGGTTGGTCAGGGCTGCAGAGAGAGGACATTGCAATTCAGGGAACTCATTCTTCTGTGTTGTGATATACAGGTCATCTGCATAGATAAAGATAAACTCTTGGTCTGAGGATGGAAAGGCGAGTCATTGACATATAAATTAAACAATGGGAGCCAGGAAGCTTCCTTGAGGAAGGCTGTTCTTCTGCCTGTGTCATCAGCAACTTGCTCCGGACAATTTGAGAGAGAAGGGGAGGGGTGTAGGAGGTGGGGGGAGTTAATAAAAAGCACAACAAACTTGGAATAACCTACATTGTAGCGGTTACCTTATTCGCATGTCACGCGGTTACTTTATTCGCATGTCACGGTTACCTTATTCGCATGTGGCGGTTACCTTATTTGCATGTGGCGGTTACCTTATTTGGTCATAATCCACGTGCACGGGCCTGTGGGGCTTTAGGTTGTGTCGACGTGACGTGCGCGCGGTTGTTGGAGCCACGCCGTCCAAAGAGGGTTTTGGCTTTATAAAAGCTGTACGAGTTCCGTTCGCGATATCTGTGCTGAAGATTTCTGTTCGAATAAACGAGCTTCGAACCCTACGAAATGGCCTCGTCTTCTCGTCTTCCGCAACTCCTAAACTGGTGACCCCGGCTGTCCCTGAACGGATTTGGGGGCTGCAAACGAACACGGCAAGAGCGCCCTGGCCAGGGAAACCACCTAAACTGGTGACCCCCGGCTTCTCCCGAACAGATTCTGGCGCTGCAAACGTGCATGGCGACACCTACACTGGTGACCCCGGCTGCTCCCAAACGATTTTGGGGGTTTCAAACGAACGTGGCAAACGCAGTTTCGATCGAACTGCCGGAGTTTGGGGGACGACGGGCGGCCAGGCCATGTGGTTCGTGTGCACGACGCTTGGCTCCTCCTCTGCGACCAGAGGGGCGAGCTTGCTCCAGGATCCTCTGAAGGAATGTGGTTACGAGACGTGGGTGGCACTGCTGCTCATCTCCTACGCACGCACTGACGTTGGCGGCACGGCTGCTTCGTCACGTTCACGCGCACTGCGCGTGGCACCTCCTCTGCGAACAGAGGGGTGCGCCTTCTCCAGGATCCTCCGACGAGACGTAGGTGGCACTGCTCATCTCCTGCGCGCACACTGACCCGGGTGGCACTGCTGCTCGTAACTTCGCGCGCAATGCGCGCGGCACCTCCTCTGCGAACAGAGGGGTGCGCCTTCTCCAGGATCCTCCGATGGGACGCGGGTGGCACTGCTGCTCGTAACTTCGCACACACAGGCCGAGTACTGCTGCTCGTAGCCTTCGCGCGCACTTCGGCCAAGCACATCCTCTGCGGCCAGAGCGGTTAGCCTTCTCCAACGTGCGCTGCTGCACGTAGCTTTCGCGCGCACTACGGCCAAGTACCTCCTCCGCGACCAGAGCGGAGCCTTCTCCAACGAGCACTGCTCGTCACCTTCATGCAACTACGTACTACAACTACAACTCGCGAACACTCTACAACTACAGCTACAGCTCACGTGTAGAAAGCTGCAACCCACGTAACTACTACTCCTACCCTGCAACCTCGGGAGGCCAGCGAGGAACCTCAGCAGCCTCCTCCGAGGCCTTGCCCAGCCTCCTCGGTTGGCTCAACCCCACGGCGGCGTTTTTTTTTTCCGCGTGCACCGAGGCCGAGCATTGCTCGAGCCTTCTCGGCACTGCCGAGTGCACCCGAGAACTACATTACTCTGCAACCTCGGGAGGCCCGCGAGGAACCTCAGCAGCCTCCCCCGAGGGCTTTCCCAGCCCCCTCGGTTGGCTCAACCCCACGGCGGTGTTTTTTTTTTTCGCGTGCACCGAGGCCGAGCACTGCTCGAGCCTTCTCGTCACTGCCGAGCACGCCCGCGAACTACATGCATGTCCGTGCGAGTGCATTCTGGGGAGGCGCATGTAGCAGTTACCTTATTCGCATGTCGCGGTTACCTTATTCTCATGTGGCGGTTACCTTATTTGGTCATAATCCACGTGCACAGGCCTGTGGGGCTTTTGATTTTGTGGACGTGACGTGCACGCGGTTGTTGGAGCCACGCCCTCCGAAGAGGGTTTTGGCCTTATAAAAGCTGTACGAGTTCCGTTCGCGATATCAGTGCTGAAGATTTCTGTTCTAATAAACGAGCTTCGAACCCTACGAAATGGGCTCGTCTTCTCGTCTTCCGCAACTCCTAAAACATAATATATAATAGAAGTTAGTACATTGTTGAAGCGAATTCAAGAACCTAATGATCAATTACATATTAAAATGCCCCCAATCTTGCTCCACTTTTGACTGTTTGGATTAAGCTTCTGCCATCATTTTATTTTGTCCTTTTCCTTGCAGTCAAACTTCCGTGGCTACAGGACGAGGAACCAGCTCAAGGGAAGACCAAATGGAAACGAAATGATTGCTTTGCAGTCCAGTGATTACAACTTTCATTTAATGGAGGAAATTCCACCAATCAACGTGCTGGACGAACCACGTTACCCCAGCAAAGTTGAAAAACAAGTGAATCCTGGTAAATTGAGTTCGCGGAGCCATCAGGTGTGTTCCGACAGACCGAGCTCTCGGAGTTCATGTTCAAGTCACGAAGGTGATCGAGACCGAGCTCTTGAGTACCAGCACCGGGCTAAGCTGGGTAAATTAATTCTACCCCGATTGGGTCAGGATGGTGGCAGCGAATCACATGACTCAACGTCGAAAACCACCAAGAAAGTATCTTCATTTTACAATGACTTGGAGTCTTGTCATGAGGTCGATGTAATCGGGATGAAGAATAGTTTATTGGAAGACCCGTCAAAGGAAGAAGCCGTTGTAACAATTCAAGCAGGTTACCGAGGACACCTGGCCAGGAAGGATTTGAAGAAGCAGCACCAAACTGCAACAACTATCCAAGTAAGAAAACATTTTAAAATAATGTTAAACAATCTAAACGTTGAAATGTTCATACAAATAAACCCTTAGTTTTGGGTTTACCTGCTTGGTATTTCGATCTTGGTGCAAAGGTCTTTATATTGTGGATGCAGGTTCGACTTTCAGATCTGCAATGGATTACTGTGGCATGGCTGTCTTTCATCCTCTGATTTTTTTTTTTTTTTTTTTGTATACAACATCGAGGCTCGTGTAAGAACTAACATACAGTCACGTGAAAAAGTAAGAACACCCCATGTAAAGTTTTGACTTTTTCAACATATTTCAACATACAGCTATTTGATCTTCATTTCAACAATATTTGTAGATAAAGGTGATATAACATAACAAATATCATGAAACATTTACATTTTGTAGTCCATTGTATCATTTAAATAAACATCAATGCAAATTTCACCTGTGGAAAAAGTAAGTACACCCTTGGCTCTAATAGGTGGTATTGCCCCCTTAGGCAGAAACAACCTCAAGTAGGCATTTCTTATAACTGTCTACCAGTCTCTGACATCGAGTGCGAGAAATTTTTGCCCACTCCTCCATGCAGAATTCTTTCAGCTGTGCGATGTTTGAGGGGTTTCTTGCATGCACAGCTCGTTTCAAATCCCCCCACAACATCTCGATGGGATTTAGATCCGGGCTTTGACTTGGCCATTCCAGAACCCTCCATTTCCTTCTTTTCAGCCATTCCTTGGTGGATTTACTGGTATGTTTAGGGTCATTGTCATGTGTTACGGATTCGTCACTTCCGTTGTGTTGGTTTGCATCCGCTGTAAATATTTCTGATCCCATGTACTATTATTGTGTTCAAAAGGTTCATTGTCCATGGTTTTCAAATCAAAAAGGTTTTCAAAAGGTAAAAAAAAGTTAATGTTACAAGAGATAGGAAATCGGATCGGAAACCGGAAGATGAAGACGAAGAGGAAGAAGAGGGGAAAAAGAGGCAGAGCGAGTGAAGTCGGAGAAGAAGCGAGTTGCTTCAAGGTCCGGGGCGAACGTTGTCGAACGAAAGTCGCTAGTGAACTTTCGGGGTTCCCATGAAATGGATTCCTACAACAGCGTGGTTAGCGCTGTGACGGATTAACCTGCATGTCAGGTTTTGCTATCGATTCAGGAGAGAATCATCACCGTGCTGTTGCGCCACGAGACCGGGCCATCGGCCATTTTGACTCGCGCGGGACTTGTGCTTCACTCGCGGTTTCGTTTCTTTTCGACAGTTCTCACCGCATTCGGACGTCGATCTGGGGCGTGTGTGTGACGCGGAGTTTTGAAGGCTAATTCGTCCATAGCCGGTGGTGTGATCTCTCAGTCGCCTGTGGGGCGCCTTTAGATTTCCCAGTCGCCTTGAGGGCGCCTTTGTACAGCTTCGGCTGTGTGACTGCCCTTGCCATCCGCACGGGATTCTGGTCTCGATTGGACATCGTTCTCGCGATCGCAGGAGCGAATCAACTTCGTCTTGAAGCCGGGAATAAGAGACATTGGGGAATGTTCTTGTTACACTCACTTGGAGCACAGTGAGGTATATATTACAAAACTGATGGTACCATCATAGAACATATTGATTGTACTTTTGAATACTATTGTTGTTGTACTGTTATTCGTGTGTGATCTGAATTCAATATTTGTTTGTGAGTAACAATTGGGGTGGCTTCTCCATTGATCTTTGACACACAGAATAACACATTTTTCTGCCGTGACTCCTCTCGGGGCTCGGAGGTACACCGTGACCAGGGGGTCGGGGAGGTGCACGTAACATATGTTGGAAGGTCCACCTTCGGTTGAGCTTCAACTTTCCGACAGATGGCCTCACATTATCCTCAAGCACCCTCTGGTACAATGAAGAATTCATAGTGGATTCTATGATGGTGGGCTGCCCAGGCCCTGATGCAGCAAAGCTGCCCCAAACCATAATATTTCCACCACCATGCTTTACAGTTGGTATCAGGTTCTTGTGGTCAAATGCTGTCTTTGGTTTTTGCCAAACATGTCTTCTGGTACTGTGGCCAAATAGCTCTACCTTTGACTCATCTGTCCAGAGCACATTGTTCCAGAAGTGCTGGTCTTTGCCTACGTGTTCATTGGCAAACTTTAGTCTTGCCCTGATGTTCTTTCTGGACAGCATAGGTTTCCTGCTGGCACACCCTCCCATGTAGATCAAGTTTGTGCAGTCTCTTTCTAATGGTAGACCCGTGCACTTTGACATCAACAGTGGCAAGAGCTACCTGTAGGTCCCGTGATGACATTCTGGGGTTCTGAGAGACTTCTTTCAGCATCTTGCGGTCTGCTCTCGGGCTGTACTTGCTGGGGCAGCCTGGCCTGAACAAGTTGGCAGTTGTTTGGAATCTTCTCCACTTGTAGATGATCTTCCGGACAGTCGAATGATTGATTTCAAATTGTTTGGAGATCTTTTTCAATCCCTTCCCAGACTCGAAGGCATGGAAACCTTTTTTCTGAACGCCTCAGAGAGCTCTTTTGATCTAGGCATGGTGACGCCGCACACTTCAACAACAAAGAGCAAACCAAACTAAATGTCTGAGGTTTAAATAAGACAGGTTCCTCCAAGATCCTCTCTCACGATGTTCTAATCATTTGCACCTGAGCTGGTGCACCCGATTCTAATTTTAGGTATTTGAAGTGGTGATAAATGTAGGGGTGTACTTACTTTTTCCACATGTGAAAGTTGCATTGATGTTTATTTAAATTATGCAATGGACTACAAAATGTAAATATTTCATGATATTTGTTATATTATATCACCTTTATCTTTCAATATTGTTGAAATGAAGATCAAATAGCTGCAAGTTGAAATATGTTGAAAAAGTCAAAACTTTACATGGGGTGTACTTACTTTTTCACTTGACTGTAAATGACAAAAAAACAAACAAACAGAAAAAACGGACATATAAGACAAAATAAGGGGAGTGGGAGACAAGATGGGGGGAGAGAGAGAAGCACACAAGTACAACATTTGAGAACAGGGACATCGGGAGATCTGTGGGAGGAAGAGGGCTTGGGGAGTAGGCGTGGGAAAGGGGGGTGGGAGAGGGAAAAAAACACATGGACACTGCCAGAACTTCCTTCCAGGAAAGAAGTCGGTATTTCAGAAAAGGGGATCTGGGGTGAATTAACGGGGGTAGAAAGATCAAGGTTTTGGATGGGGGAAGATAAGAGATGGTGGTGAACAGCTGTTTTAAAGACCTGGAGGGATGAGTGGGGTTGAAGAGAGTGAGGGAGTTTGTTCCAGAGGTGGGAGAAAAGAGGAATGAAAGAGTGAAGGTGAATAGAGAGTCTTGATTTTGTCAGTTTTACCAGAAGAGGGTTCGATGTTCTTTCTCGCTGGCTGCAGCCCTTCTAATGTTGGGTGCTGCTTTGCCAGAGAGCAGATAAAGGTTGCTGGTCTTGGTGGGTTTGAGACATTTGCTGATAAAGCGATAATCTTCTTTACATGGAGTCACCATTCCCAAACTGCACAAGCATATTCAGCCATGGAGAAACAGAGGGGGCAGTGCAGTCAATCGGATGGCTGTGGGTTTGGCTCTCCATTTCGAGTTGCCCAGTTTGCTGAGAAGGGCATTTTTGAGTGCTGACTTTTGCTTTCAGCTTATCGATGTGTGTTTTGTCGGTCAAATAATGGTCACGGATCACACCAAGATAGACTGGGTTTTCACAGTGTTATAGTTTGGTTCAATTCCACATAATCTTCAGCTTTCGATTTGCATGTTTATTCTTCAAGTAGAAAGCACAGGCCTGAAGTTTTGAGGCAGTGGCTCTCGGATGGTTGACAGGATGGTTGATGGATGACAGGTTGGTCACTGGTCAGGGCTGCAGAGAGAGTACATTCCAATTCAGGGAACTCATTCTTCTGTGTTGTGATATACAGGTCATCTGCATAGATAAAGATAAAACTCTTGGTCTGAGGATGGATAGGGGAGTCATTGACATAAAAATTAAACAGAATGGGAGCCAGAAAGCTTCCTTGAGGAAGGCTGTTCTTCTGCCTGTGTCATCAGCAACTTGCTCCAGAGAATTTGACAGAGAAGGGGGTGGGGTGGGGGGGGGGGGGGGTAAAAAAAAGCACAACAAACTTGGAATAACCTACATACTATATAATGGAAGTTGGTACATTGTTGAAGCGAATTCAAGAACCTCATGATAAATTACATATTAAAATGCCCCCAATGTTGCTCCACATTTGACTGTTTGGATTAAGCTTCTGCCATCATTTTATTTTGTCTTTTTCCTTGCAGTCAAACTTCCGTGGCTACAGGACGAGGAACCAGCTCAAGGGAAGACCAAATGGAAACGAAATGATTGCTTTGCAGTCCAGTGATTACAACTTGCATTTAATGGAGGAAATTCCACCAATCAATGTGCTGGACGAACCACGTTACCCCAGCAAAGTAAAAAAACAAGTGAATCCTGGTAAATTGAGTTCGCGGAGCCATCAGGTGTGTTCCGACAGACCGAGCTCTCGGAGTTCATGTTCAAGTCACGAAGGTGATCGAGACGTAGCTCCAGCTCTTGAGTACCAGCACTGGGTTCAGCAGGGTAAATTAATTCTACCCCGATTGGGTCAGGATGGTGGCAGCGAATCACATGACTCAACGTCGAAAACCACCAAGGAAGTATCTTCATTTTACAATGACTTGGAGTCTTGTCATGAGGTCGATGTAATCGGGATGAAGAATAGTTTAATGGAAGACCCGTCAAAGGAAGAAGCCGTTGTAACAATTCAAGCAGGTTACCGAGGATACCTGGCCAGGAAGGATTTGAAGAAGCAGCACCAAACTGCAACAACTATCCAAGTAAGAAAACATTTTAAAATAATTTTAAATAATCTAAACGTTGAAATGTTCATACAAATAAACCCCTAGTTTTGGGTTTACCTGTTTGGAGTTTCAATCTTGGTGCAAAGGTCTTTATATTGTGGTTGCAGGTTCGAATTGATGATCACACGTTAGTTAGTCCATTGTTTAATTATGTGTTTCTGAATCATGACAAGTGTACACTGATGTCTGCTATTGTCCCGGATCTCATGTACAATATTCGTCGATACGTATCGGTCAAATTTCAACCGCCACTGCACAAGTCCTTCCATGACCCTTCAATTGCTGCAAAATGAAACGAAAAACAGGTGAATGTCCGTTTTATACCCAACATGGTGGAGCTTAAAATCATCATCATAATCATTTCGTATTGTCACACCCATATCTGTCCGTTGGCGAGCACATAAAAGCTACATCATTAGCCTCTGCCAGATCCTTTGGTGTACATGTCCCATGTAGTATGCCACAGCTCAAGAGATGTTCCATGGTCTGGGAGCCGTGGCTGCATTTGCAGTCTGCTGTGTCTTTACTGTATCCCCATCTCAACATGTTTGATTTACATCTCCCCATGCCATCCCATAGTCTGTTCAGGCTGTGCCAGTTTATCCATGCAGATCGGCACCGGATGGGAGCTTCTCTCATGGATTGAGTGTCATGTGTTCATCTTGAGGAATAAAACATCATTAACTTCTGCGAGATATCGCCACTAAGAAAATTGCGATGAGACAGTGTTTGGTATAAAACCTCGACCCCAACAGCAGTTTCTGATGGGATTGCTGAACAAGTGAACAAAGGTTAAAACAAATAAATTTTGTCCTTTCCAACATTACTCCTGTTTCACAATTTTCTTAGTTTGCTACTTACCTCCACCACCGAAGCTGAACTGAGGTTTTGTTTTCACCCCTGTTTGTCTGTCTGTGAACAAGATATCTCAAAAAGTTCTGGACGGTTTTGGACGAAGCATGGTCGACAGGTTGGGTGTTTGACAAGGACGAATCAATTCGATTTTGGTGAAGATCTGGATCCGGATACTCTAATTTTTAAGTGATTCTTCAACATTGAGCGATATGGCCAAAAATTATACATAGCATGATATCTCGCAGTTATTGATGGAATAGGACTAAAATTGGTGGATGAGTTGGGCAGGTGACAAGAACAAGCCGATTAGATTTTTGGAGGTCTGGATGAAGATCCAGCCTATCAGTGGATGGGATACGTAACGTAAACTGTTCAGCCTGGCCATGGTATGCGTGCTACCGAGTGCCTTTCTGGTTTATTGTTTTTAAAAGGTTTTTGCTTATTTTTGTTGTTGTTGCATTCTGCACGTTGTCCATCCAAATGCTCATTTATTGCGACTGTTGGGATGAGGCCTCAACAATGAAATTAATTTGTTCCTTTCTCTGCAGGCAAACTTCCGTGGCTACAAGTTGAGGAAAGACCTTGAGAAAAGTCCAAATGAAAGAATTACCTTTTATTACAATTATGACAACCTGGATTCAAAGCCTAAAATACCAGCAGCATTCCACGTGCAGAACGAACCAGATAACGTCATCAAAACACAAGGCAATGTAGCTTCCAGCAAAGCCACCTCCAGACGTGAACCAGGAGAATGTCAGAAGAAAGCAGCTCGTGCTCCATTAAAGGGTTCCCAGGCTAAGCCAGATCTTCCTTCTCAGTCATCTCACGATGCTGATGCTAAATCAGCTCAAAGTTGCTCGCGCTGCAAAATATGCAGTCAATCTTACCTTCGCCGTTTTCAATACTCTGACTATTTTTAACCTTAAAATGTGGGCAGCATGAGGAAAGTCATGGAACTTGAACAAAGCAAACTTCCTTCCTGAAAATCAAAGTTAGCAATCCCAAATCAAAATGAGTAATCCCAGCAATTTGGAAGTATGGCTGTTAGATGCTTCCCTGACTATATTTGAAGACTTGAGTCAGAAGTAAGAAGCATTTGTCAGATTTTTGGGCCAAGTGAGCTAGAGCGAGGAACTCCATCTGCAGTATCGTAACAATCCATGTCTGTAATATTTTTGCATAGTTTTAGTTTGTGACTGAAGTACTTCTTCCTGTGACGCGGGAATAATTAAGCAAGACACAGGATGGTGGTTGATACTTGCTGTATTAGAATATGCAGGTATGAGGTAATAAAAGAACCCTATAAGATACAAAAGCACGATTCAGCAAAGATACATTGCAGGTAGCAGATTAAATACCTCAATCAATGGATGATATCTATATTATAATGGGCGAAGGTGATTCTGTTGGATGTCTGTCTGGGGGTCCGTTTGCAGAGTAGCTCCACCCATTCTTGGAGAGGCTTCATGTAAACAAATATCCACCATTTTATTAACTCGAATAGCTTTGAGGCCTGTTTAGTTAGGCCCGTGCTGTCTTTCTCTCTCACACAGGTTTATTTCAATTCTAATTCGATATATCATTTCATTTTTAAGAGTCGCTAACATAGTGTTAGACTCGGTTGAAAAAAAACGGGAAGAGAATCCCAAGAAAGTTTCCGTTTATAGAACAAAATGATTTCTCAAAGGCCTGTAAACTAAACGCCCATTTTATCGAATTCACCATCTGATTTAATTTTTATCGATGGTTTTAGACTCGGTGTCAGAAATAATTGAGAACATTCACGCACGCACGGGAAATTGCCGAGATATATTTATAAAAATCGCGCCATGATGATACACAAAAATACACCGCCTAAAATAACAGTTGGGGAAAATGTCAACATATATTAAAAATTCGCTTTTTCTTTTCGTTAAGATATATTACTTTTACATTTTATGAGAGTCGGCACAAAAACGACATATATATCTTCGTTCTTTCTTATTTCATTCAACATTATTATCCGGAAGTAAAAGATGTTTCAGGAAATTACCGAGAGATAGGTCTTCGTTTTTTTTTATTAGTTATGTGCGCATACACTTTAAATAGGTTTGGCAATAGGGGTTGGCGAGGAGTGTGAGGGGTTGTAGAGGAGTGTGAGGAGGTATTGGAGAGGAGTGCGAGGAGGCATTGGAGAGGAGTGCGAGGAGGTATTGGAGAGGAATGCGATGAGTTATTGGAGAGGAGTGCGAGGAGGTATTGGAGAGGAGTGCGAGAAGGTATTGGAGAGGAGTGCGAGGCGGTAATGGAGAGGAGTGTGAGGAGGTATTGGAGAGGAGTGTGAGGGGTTGGAGAGGAGTGTGAGGGGTTGGCGAGGAGTGTGAGGGGTTGTAGAGGAGTGTGATGGGTTGTAGAGGAGTGTGAGGAGGTATTGGAGAGGAGTGCGAGGAGGCATTGGAGAGGAGTGCGAGGAGGTATTGGAGAGGAATGCGAGGAGTTATTGGAGAGGAGTGCGAGGAGGTATTGGAGAGGAGTGCGAGGAGGTATTTGAGAGGAGTGCGAGGTGGTATTTGAGAGGAGTGCGAGGAGGTATTTGAGAGGAGTGCGAGGAGGTATTGGAGAGGAGTGCGAGGAGGTATTGGAGAGGAGTGCGAGGAGGTATTGGAGAGGAGTGTGAGGAGTTATTGGAGAGGAGTGTGAGGAGCGATTGGAGGGGAGTATGAGGAATTGAAGAGGAGTGTGAGGGATTGGAGAGGAGTGTGAGGGATTGGGGAGGAGTGTGAGGGATTGGAGAGGAGTGTGAATGGTTGGAGAGGTGTGTGAGGGGTTGGAGAGGAGTGTGAGGAGTTGGAGAGGAGTGTGAGGGGTTGGCGAGGAGTGTGAGGGGTTGGCGAGGAGTGAGGGGTTGGCGAGGAGTGTGAGGGGTTGGTGAGGAGTGTGAGGAGTTGGCGAGGGGTGTGAGGGGTTGGCGAGGAGTGTGAGGGGTTGGCGAGGAGTGTGAGGGGTTGGCGAGGAGTGTGAGGAGGTATTGGAGAGAAGTGTGAGGAGGGTTTGGAGAGGAGTACGAGGAGGTATTGGAGAGGAGTACGAGGAGGTATTGGAGAGGAGTACGAGGAGGTATTGGAGAGGAGTGCGAGGAGGTATTGGAGAGGAGTGCGAGGAGGTATTGGAGAGGAGTGTGAGGAGGTATTGGAGAGGAGTGTGAGGAGGTATTGGAGAGGAGTGTGAGGAGGTATTGGAGAGGAGTGTGAGGAGGTATTGGAGAGGAGTGTGAGGAGGTATTGGAGAGGAGTGTGAGGAGGAGTGGTATTGGAGAGGCGTGAGGGTGGAGAGGAGTGAGGGGTCACATATTATGTGAAATAAATAAGTTGTATTCATTACACCATTTTGTAAAATTAAATGTGCAGCATCTAAATCAAGATGTCCAAATGTCACACACCATACCCGTGAGATTCCCACGGGTGACCCGACTAGTAAATTATAATGGTTCAATGTTTACAATAAATACATTGAGTATGCAACCACAGGTGCATCCAAATACAAGTCCGACAGGCTAGACGAATGTGCAACCATGAGATACATCAGGGGCAGACAATGTCTACATACTATCGCAAGACGTGCACTATGGGAGATTTCTATAATTATTAGGGTCGGTGAGTTATGCAAGTAGTTAAATTGTTTGTTTTTTTTTGTTTTGTTTTTTTTGTATACAAGATCGAGGCTCGTGAAAGAGCGAACATTAATCACACAGAAAGACAAACCGACACATAAAACATATAACATCGGGAGCGGTAGACAAGATGGGGAGAGAGGGGGAAGGACACAAACACAACATTTGAGAGCAGGGACCGAGAGACATGGAGACATCGAGAGATCTGAGAGAGGGCGAGGGCTTTGGGGGGGGGGGGCATGGGAAGGGGGCGGTGGGAGAGGTATAAAACATATGGACACTGCCAGGACTTCCAGGAAAGAAGTTGGAATTTCAAACAAGGTGCTTCTGGGGTGAATTAGCGGGGGTAGAAAAGATCAAGGTTTTGGATGGGGGAAGATAAGAGATGGTGGTGAACAGCTGTTTTAAAGACCTGGAGGGAGGAGTGGGATTGAAGGGAGTGAGGGAGTTTGTTCCAGAGGCGGGAGAAAAGAGGAATGAAAGAGTGAAGGTGAGCAGAGAGCCGAGATTTCAGCAGTTTAACCATCAGAGGGTTGCTGGCAGATCTTGTGCGACCTGTAGGAATATTTGGGGGACAGAGCACAGAGAGAGCTGGGGGTGCAAGGCCGGAGAGGAGTCGGTAGAAGACAGAAAGACCACCTACCTGCCTGCGGTGAGTGAGTGAAAGGCCCTCAGAGATAGCTTCATCGCGGGAGATTCCAATAATTCTGAAAGCTTTGGTTTCAACAGCGTGAAGCCGAGCTAGGTGTGAGGCAGGAGCACCGGCCCATAGGGGAGAACAGTATTCCATTGAGCTGCGGATGAAAGCCTTGTATGTGGTGAGGAGCTCAGGTGTGCCGAGGAAGGACTTCGCACGACGGAGGATGCCCAGTCGGCGACTGGCTTTGGAGGCCAGCTTGGAAATGTGGTTTTCCCAAGAAAGATCATGGCAGATAGTGAGACCCAAAAGCTTGAGCGACAGAACTTCTTGGAGAGGATTGTTTAATTGTACGTCAATGTGAACTTTGTTCTTAAAGCATGTAAGGATATGGAAAGGCAAGTTTTTGGCCCATTGTTAAATTAGTATTTACACACCAGAATGTGCTTTCAAGGCTCGGCAGCGTGAGCAAGGCCTTGGGAGTGGAACCGAAGCTATAAGGGGACATCTGTAAATAGTTTTTTTACCCTTAAGTGGAGAGCCCCAGCGCTGAGTGTTGACTCAAGCCCAGGGTGAGTGCATTAATCAAGTAGTGAGATTGTGCAGGTCAGAGTAGGTTGACATATAGGGGATAAGATCATGGTTTCTCCTCCTTTGCCTGCGATAGTATCTTATGGAAAGCTTTCAGTGACTGTAGAATAGAAACCAGATGGGCTTTTGGTGCCAAGAAGACGGAGTCGACTAAGTTCTGTGTTGATCTCTACATTCCAATCCCACGACGTCAAAGTAACGGAGGTCTACTTAAGGAGAATGCTCCGAGAGAAGAGGGAGCAGGACGAGCGAGGACAGAAGAGAAGGAAGAAGTCTTCAAACAAGCGACGCGTCATATCTTGGTTATATTTTGTGTTACAAGTTCTCTCTAAATTCGGAATAAACATTGACTGGAATAGACGAGTCTGAGTTCTTTGAGTCTGAGTCTCGTCTTGAGAAATTTATTTAGGGTTCAGTTAAAAGTTCCCCAACAGCACCAAGGCACACCTGGACAACCAAACCCCTTTCTTTACTGACATCAACCAACAAATTCAGTAACAGAACATGAGGATTGTTTAATTAGTTAATAGTATCAAACCAACACGTGTGACTAACCCACACAATGGGTTGATGGATACATGGTTGATGGTTACATGGTTGATGGTTGATGGTTGATGGTTACAGCTCAATGGATAACTTGTACTCACATAGAATAGCTCACATAAATCATGTACGTTTCAGTTCCGTTTACAATTGAATAAACTGCTCGTTAAGACATAACCATATTCGTTTCATCACAACGATGACGTGAGTAATCATTAAGCATCTCGGTATTCCGAAAGGAACTTACCCCTGTCTGACCAGGGTTCAGAGCAAAATGAGAATGCTGGTCGATCCGTTGGAATCTCACGTCAGCAAAGAATTAAATCTCCTGTTTTCCTGACGATGATCAATCCATGCATCCAACGACGAAATGGCGGCAGTGTTTCGAACATGCCGGATGTGACGTATGGGAGGATGCGTATGGGAGGAGGCGCATGAGAGGAGGCTAAATCTATTTCAACCAGGATGTGACGTATGCTACGAAGCGTGCATGCTCAAAATTAATCACTTACACATTCCCCTGCTGCTTGGTTGGCGCCCCGCCAACCAAACCGACAATACAAGTTGTATTTTTCAGTACAATCAAACAAGATTCCCTTGCAGTAAGTGTTACTTAATCCGAGACAACATCTGCATTAACAGGAGTTGGGTATGGCTAACATTCACAAGAATTTTCGGATCGACTGACTGAGCGCACTGGAACTCCTCTGCTAAAACTGATCTAGGCTCATGATAAATATTAATGTGCTGGCCTGCTGTCGATCTAGTAGTTCTTCTTGGAGATGGAGCCTGCTCGTCTGTCTCTAGCTCACAACGATCAACGTCTTGCCTGGCAGTAGCAGGATCCTCATCCTCGATTGAAGTGATAGGTTGCTCCCCTGCTGTGTCTATTGTACGAAGTCCTTCATGTACTCTGATGTCAGAAGCATCAGGTTGATCACTTGCCATACTCGCATCTCAGCCCACTATGGGATCTGCAGCAGGACTAATGAAGAGTGCATATCCTGTTTCGTCCTCTGAAGCATTGTCAACGACCTCAGCTTTCTCTTGTTGTTGCTCTGGAGCATCATATGTTCCAATGGACAGAGGATCTTGATGGAGGTCATCGATAATGTCCCTGGGGTCGAGAATGTCAGTCCTCTGTACTGTCTTTGGAATGGCATTACCCTGAAGAGGTTCGACCAAGTAGGCATGACCATCCGGGTCCGGTCGTCCAATGATGCGGTGTGGGACATGGCTCCACACGTCCTGAATTTTGTGACGATCCTGATGACTCCGGTCTCTCAAGAAAACGCGAGCACCAATAGGCAAGCTGGTCTCCTGTGCATTCCGATCGTGCAATCTTTTGCGTCTCAATGATTCCTTTTCTGTTTTCGCTGATGCAAGGTTGAAAGCTTCTTTCAAACTCAGGTAATGATCGGTGACCCAATCACCAACCGTGCCATAATCCTGCCCCTCGTTCAGTCCCAATAGGTGGTCAATAGGCAGTCTAGGTTCCCGCTCAAAGAAGAGGTGGTAGGGGGAATAGTTGGTCGATGAGTGTGGTGTGCAATTGTACGCATAAATGACTTCAGACAGATATTTCGGCCACACCCGTTTCTTTGCTGGGGGCAGTGATCGCAGGAGGTCATGCATAGTCCTGTTGAAACGCTCACATGAGCCATTTCCTTGTGGGTGGTAGGGAGTTGTCCTGCTTTTGCAGATGTCATATATGGAGCAAAGCTCTCGTATTACTGAACCCTCAAAATTTCTGCCTCTGTCGCTATGGATCCTCAGTGGTGCACCAAATCTCACAAACCAGTCTTTCACAAGCACTCTTGCCACTGTACTAGCTTTTTGGTCTGGAGTCGCCACTGCTTGAGTGTACTTTGTGAACACATCAGTCATTACAAGGACATTTTCTAGACCACAAGACTTTTCAAGAACAGTGTAGTCAATTGCCAGAACTTTGAGGATTTTTTTTTGCAATGAGCGACCCAAGAGTCGGTTTTGCCAAACTTGGAAAGAGTGCACCTGGAACATCCACTGCAGTGGTTCCTTACATCTGCCTCCATTCCAACCCAGTAGCATCTCGTCTGCAGGAGCTCAAAGGTGCGGTCCGCTCCTTGGTGCCCCGACTTATCATGAACTTCAGTTAACACCTGCTTCCTGAGAGATGACGGTAGTAAGAGCTGGTCTACTTTCCTCCCACGAATGGTTGCTTTGCGGTATAGGATACCAGACCTTTCTGCGATGCGGTCCCAGGATCGGAGAAGTTTTCTCACAGACTTGGGCTCTTTGGTAAATTCAGATGAAGTTGGACATTGCTTTCTATTCCAAAAATGGCGAACTCGGCTGATGGTTGGATCGCTTCTCTGAACCGCGTCAAGCTCAGCGTGTGGAATAGTTGGGAAAGTGGAAAGGGCTGGAGGGGCTGTGTTGTCAGACAAAACATGGATCTCCTTGTCCCAAACTCGAGCAATAGTTCTGTGAAACTGTTCCATAATTTCAGAAGGGACAGGTGTTGAAGTTTCAGGTGACATCATTTCCATAAAGCCTTCCTCGGGTCGCACTGTAGTTGGCCGATCTCCATGGTCCTGTTGCCTGCTCAATGCATCCGCATTTCTATTGCTCCTTCCAGAACGGTACTTAATAGAAAATCTGAACTGGGCAAGTTCTGCAGCCCATCTGGACTCAGTAGCTCCTAGCTTTGCAGTCGAGTTGAGATAACTAAGAGGATTGTTATCAGTGTATACAACAAACTCGGCACCAATCAGCATGTCTCTGAACGTCTCTGTGATGGCCCAACGTAAAGCGAGTAACTCTAACTTCATACTACTGTAGTTCTGCATTGATCTCTCGTGCTTTCTCAGACCTCTACTAGCGTAGGCAATGACAGTGCTCCTGTCCCCTTGCTTCTGTGAAGAACATCCCCGAGCCCTTGAAAACTTGCATCTATTTCCAGTATGAATGGGCTGCCATTGACACAGCCTACGCTTCAACTCGGAAAAAGCTGTTGTGCACTCCGATGTCCAACGTCGGTTGAAAGGACGATTGTCTCGTTTCACAGAGTTCTTGACTTTGCCTTTGTGTCTCTTCTGAGTTCCAGAGAGGAGACTGTGCACTGGTGCGGCTTTGGCTGCGTATCCCGGAACAAAGCGGCGATAGTAGCCAGTGAGGCCTAAGAATCCTCGAAGTTCCTGCTCGGTGCTTGGCTTCCTCCATTCCATCACCGCTCGAGTCTTTTCGGGGTCAGGTGAGACACCATCTTTGCCAATGACATGTCCTAGATAATGGAGCTGTTCCTCAAATAGGTAACATTTATGTGGTTTGACCTTCAGATTAAAGGTCCCAAGTCGGGTTGGCACCATATACAATCTCCTCAAAGTCTCTTCGAATGTCGGACCAAACACCAGTATGTTGTCGAGGTAAATCAGCACAGTCTGGAAATTTTCATCACCAAATACCCTGTCCATTAGTCTCATGAAGGTGGCAGGGGCGTTGCAAAGCCCAAAAGGCATCCTCAGGAATTCAGAGGCCTCCTGTCCCAACCCTAAATACGGTCTTCTCCACATCCTCTGATGCCATGGGAACTTGGTAAAATCTGTGAGCAAGATCAAGGCTGCAAAAGTAATTTGGTCCATTGAGTACTTGCAAGGCCTCCTCTATTCTGGATAAAGGATAGGCATCCTTGTGAGTCTGCATGTTGAGTGCCCCATAGTCCACGCACATACGTAAACTCCCATCCTTCTTCCTAGCTCGGACCACAGGTGATGCGAAGGGGCTAGTAGACTCTCTGATGACCCCTTTTCTTACAGCCTGCTTTATGTACTCGAATGTCTCCCCACTGTTGCGGTGGCACACCTCAATGTGGAACCTTCAACGGGACGTTTTTCTTGAGACGAATTTGATGAGTAACTTCATCACAACAGCCAATATCGTCATCTGTTCTACTAAAAACCGAAACATGTTTAGCCAAAACTCCGTCAACACGTTGACGTTGTTCTCTGTCGAGACCATTACCAAAATGCATCTTGTCCATAATGTTTGGTAGAAAGGTGGACTGTTTCTGTTCTGCAGAGACCTCCTCAATGTAGACTTCATTGTCACTCACTTGACTGACTTCAACTTCCGGATCAAACATACATCTCCGTACAACACCAACTGGGGTTCTGGGTTTTAGGTACACATCTTTGTCACCAAAGTTTGCCATTTGGACCGGCACACGACCATTACTTGAGACGGTCACCCATGCAGGACCTACAGCTAAGCCTTTGGGAAGTGGACCAACGTCTGATTCCACATGCTCCAATAATCCTTCATAGCTTTGTCCTCCCTTTGCAGGCATAAGTGATCCATCCAATATGACAATTGTCCGTGCTGGAACCCGTACAGGCTTTCTCCCTGGGACTCGAACTCTGGATACAATGTCATACTCTGTCCCGTTGCTAGCATCCATTTCATCAAACATGGCCAACACAGAAGTCCATATTTCCTCCGATTTCTGGACAAGGTTTCTTAAGAACTGTGGACCATCCTGATCCCTGAGTGCATTTGACACGCGATTCAAAATATTACATCCGATAACACCAGGACACGCCTTTTTGCGTCGAGCTATCGGGGTATTAGTCATATCACGAACAACAAGAAATCCCACCTGTGGAAATGTCCTTCCGAGCCGAGTTAGATCTAACTCGACATATCCCCAGACGGGAACAGAAAGTCCTTGTGCCCCAGATATATGTAGAAACGCAGAAACATGTCACAACTCTCCTTCCCGAACAAGGTGCTCTCGAAAAAAGGATTTAGTAATCGTGGATATCTGTGCTCCTGTATCAAACAAGCATATGGTTTCCAGGGGTCCAATCATGACCCCAACTTCTGGGCACCTACCAACTGCTTTCTGTAATATCGATCCTTGATCCCTCTGTTTACCCGCCATGCGGCTCACAATGACAGGCTGCTCTAGTTTAAAGTATCTACTGGCGAAATTCCATCTTGCTGCCCAGATCTTCCCTGACGTGGACAGTCCCCGCGAAAATGTTCAGCTCACCCACAATCCCAGCAGTGTCAGCGGCCATCGTTCTGCCGGAATCGCCCATATTGCCGGCCAGCTCCACCTGATCTTTGTGAGTTCTGCAGTAGCTTCTCAATTTGCTGCTGTTGGGCTGAAAGCTGTTCACTTTGTCTCTTAATTTCCTTCAGCATTTCACTTTCAGCACTAGCTGTTTCTTGGACCATGACTTCTTTCAGTGTGCTTGTCTTGACTTGTGGTTTCTGACTAACACCTAACCACTGTTGGGCTCTATCTCGAATGTCAAAGTAGCTCAAATTAGGGGATGCCATGTTAAGACGGCGAATTTCTCTTTGTCGGTTTTCGTCTCTTCCAGCACCAGCTAATCGTCCCTTTAGTGTGCTTTCCCTGCTCGCTTTACAAGACGCATCCATACAGACTATTCTATCATAGATTTCGACCAGCTTAAGTGAAGACGTCAGAAGATCTTCACTATCCCCTTGGTATGCAAAAAACTGTTCTTAGAGTTGTGATAGGGTGTTACCATCGCCAAAGACTTTCAAAAGAACTCCCAATATTTCCTCAGGATCTTCAACTAAATCCTCTCCCCTTCCAATAATTTCCTGTCTAGCTTTTCCAGATAAGTGGTCCAGTATAAAAGCGACTTGCTGTTTGTTGTTTAAATTCCGAGTAGCCAGCTGACAACGAACATCGGACACCCATTCCTGTATTGTAAGGTCACTCGACTTTTCAGGTTCGTCACGGAAACGCTCCAATTTGCGTGAAGACGACACAAATACAAAGCTTTCTTCAGTTGAAGTTGAACCTGCACTTGAGGATGGGATTGGTGGTCTTTACTCGTCTTTGTCCCGAAGCTCTCGGAGGAGGTTGCGATTCTCTGCTATTGCATCCAACGCATCTTTTTCTGCTTCTACTGACTTCCGTCTTTCTCTACTTAACCCTTCCGTTAACCCAGCAATAGCAGCTTCCAATTCCTCTGGGCTCGCCATTATGTCACAACAATGACAAGTATCAAATATACAGTGATGGGAAAATCAAATCACTAATAGTACAGAACAATTCCAAATTAAATTCAACACAGGCAGATAATGTAGATTTCTCTCACCAGCTTAGAGGGAATTTATCCAATTTCAGGAGTACAGTGTTCAACGTGTACTTAACATGGTCCAATCACGCAACCAACAACAAGCTAAAGGTCCAGAATCTCCAATTTATCAGGAGGAATCAGTTCACTCCAAAAATCATCGCAGCTCCTCGATTGTTCATCTGATCATCAGTCTTCTCCGGGGACATGGCTCATACTGGTTGCCACACAGACAGGGAGTGTTGTTGCATATCCCACTTCTGACACCATAATGTGATGCGGGAATAATTAAGCAAGACACAGGATGGTGGTTGATACTTGCTGCATTCCAATATGCAGGTATGAGGTAATGAAAGAACCCAACAAGATACAAAAGCACTATTCAGCAAAGATACAACATATCAGTTTCATCACACGAATGATGTGAGTAATCAGAAAGCATCTGGGTATTCCTAAAGGAACTTACCCCTGTCTGACCAGGGTACAGAGCAAAATGAGAATGCTGGTCGATCCGTTGGAATCTCACGTCAGCAAACAATTAAATCTCCCGTTTTCCTGACGATGATCAATCCATGAGCCCAACGACGAAATGGCGGCAGCGTTTCGAACATGCCGGATGTGACGTATGGGAGGAGGCTAAATCTGTTTCAACCAGGATGTGACGCATGCCACGAAGCGTGCATGCTCAAAATTAATCACTTACATTCCATTCAGGTCTTCAATTACAAACTGACAAGCTTCCATTCGAAGAAGAACTTCATTTCATTTGAATGGCATATTTTGAACACAAATCGCCTTTTTGACACTTTTATAAACCTTCCATTCAGCAGTACTGGGACTGACAAAATATTATGGCACGAGTGGGGTCACCCGTGGAAATCCCAGGGGCATGGACGTGTGTGACATTTCGACATATTGAGTTAGATACTGCACCTGCACATGCATTTCACAAAATGGTTACCACCAATTTATCAGATCCACCCATAATGTAATCTACACAATGGACGGTATTTACTTCTTTCTTTTTTTTCGATACAAGTTCGAGGCTCGTGAAAGAGCAAACATTAATCACACAAAACATCAAACCGACACAAAAAACACAAAATAAGGGGAGCAGTGGACAAGATGGGGAGAGAGGGGGAAGGACACAAACACAACATTTGAGAGCAGGGACATCGAGAGAAATGTGCGAGGGAGAGGGCTTGGGGGGAGGTGGGAGAGGTATAAAACATGTGGGCACTGCAAGGACTTCCAGGAAAGAAGATGGAATTTCAAAAAAAGTGTATCTGGGGTGAATTAGCGGGGGTAGAAAAGATCAAGGTTTTGGATGGTGGAAGATAAGAGATGGTGGTGAACAGCTGTTTTAAATACCTGGAGGGAAGAGTGGGATTGAAAGGAGTGGGGGAGTTTGTTCCAGAGGTGGGAGAAAAGGGGAATGAAAGAGTGAAAGGTGAGCAGAGAGCCTAGATTTTGGCAGTTTAACCATAAGAGGGTTGCTGGCAGATCTTGTGCGACCTGCAGGAATATTAGGGGGACAGAGCACAGAGAGAGCTGGGGGAGCAAGGCCTGAGAGGAGTCGAGAGAAGGCAGAAAGACCACCAACCTGCCTGCGGTGAGTGAGTGAAAGGCCCTCGGAGTTAGCTTCATCGCAGGAGATTCCAATGATTCTGAAAGCTTTGGTTTCAACAGCATGAAGCCGAGCGAGGTGTGAGGCAGGAGCACCGGCCTAGAGGGGGGAACAGTATTCCATTGAGCTGCGGATGAAAGCCTTGTATGTGGTGAGGAGCTCAGGTGTGCCAAGGAAGGACTTCACATGACGGAGGATGCCCAGTCGGCGATTGGCTTTGGAGGCCAGCTTGGAAATGTGGTTTTCCCAAGAAAGATCATGGCAGATAGTGAGACCCAAAAGCTTGAGCGACACAACTTCTTGGAGAGGATTGTTGAGAAAGTAGATGGGAGGGTTTTCCAGTCGGTCTTTTCGGAGAGACATAGTAAGAGTGTGAGATTTGTCAGGATTGAAAGACATGTTCCACTTGTTTGACCAGTCTGTGATTTTGTCCAGGTCTGCAGAGAGTGAGGAGGCTGCAGACTGCCGATCTGAGGGATGAGGAATGGAGCGGCAGATAGTGGAGTCAACAACAAAGAGATAGAGAGGATTTTCCAGAGAGTCGAAGAGATCATTGATGAAGACCAGAAATATCACAGGGCCCAGAACACTACCTTGGGGAACTCCAGCCAGAACAGGAAGGGGAGATGAGAGAAATCCATTCAGGGCCACAGGTTGCCTACGAGGAAGTCCGCAAGCCATGAGTGGAGATTTCCACGGATACCATAGAAGGAGAGTTTGGGGAGCAGAGCTGGGTACCAGACCGTATTGAAGGCACGTGATATGTCAAGGGAGACAGCTCTGATTTCCTGTTTGGCATTGACGACCTCCATCCATTGTTGAGACAGCAGAAGCAACATGTCCAGAGTAGAATGACCTGGTCTGAATCCAATTGATGATCAGAGATCAAGCCATTGGAGAAGAGGAAGGATTTGATATCCGAAGCAATGATGGATTCCATGACTTTGTTGATAATTGGGAGCAGGCTGATTGGTCTGTAGTTGCAAGGATCTGTTTTTGCACCTTTCTTGTGTAAAGCGGGAACGTTTGCTGATTTCCAAGATGCTGGCAGATGACCTTGAGCAAAAGAGAGGGTGAAAAGAACAGAGAGAGGGTGAGACAGAGTGGCAGAGCAGGATTTTAGGACCTGTGGGCTGATGCCATCTGGTCCACTTGCAGAATCAGAGTCGAGGTTTGACAAAAATGTCTCCACCTTGTCAAGAGAGAAGGACACAGAGTCCAGGAGCAGTTGGGTTCGACTGGGAAAGGTGGGAACAGGGAGAGATGGGTTTGGGACACAAGATTTTGAGGCAAACACAGAGTTGAGGCATTCGGCTTTGTCACGTGCGGTGTCAACTGTGTAGCCATTTGAGGTAAGGGAGGGGATGGAGGGGGAACAAACACCAGAAACGGATTTGACCAGACGCCACCAGGATTTGGAGGAAGGAGACAGGTTTGAGAGTTCAATCTTGAGTGTGGAGAGATAACGCTTCCTGGCACTTCTGAGGGTAGACACACACTTGTTCCGAGCTTGGTGGAAGGAACTGAGATTGCCTCTTGGAAGGCAAATCCAACTGAAGGCAAAGGCAAGTTGTTTCAGGGCAAATGCCTCACCACAAGATTCAGTGTACCATGGACGGGAGGAAGGGTAAGACGACTGAAGACGAGATGGGATAAATCTGTGCATGAGAGAGAGCAGTTTGCGTTGGAAGAATTCCCAGGAAGAATTGATGTCAGAGGCAGTAGAGATGGGAGACCAGTCCAGATGATTGATGGCTGCTTGCAGACAGTGCCAGTCGGCCTGAGTGAAATGCCAGACTCGTCGGCACTGAGGAGGCTCTCTGAGAATGGCCAGAGAGATGTCCACTTTAACAAGCACATGATCAGAAGAACCGATTGGAGGAGAAGAAGAGCAGCAGACATTTGCAGGGAAGTTTGTCAAAACCAAGTCTTGAAGAGAAGATACTCCATTGACTGAGATCCGGGTCGGGAAATTGACAGATTGTGTCAGTCCCAAAGAGTCGCAGAGGTCCTTTGCTGAGGTGCCATGACTGGTGAGAGAGGAACCCACACCCAGCCAGCTGGCATGATGACAGTTGAAGTCGCCACATGTGAGGAAGAGAGAGTTTGGATGAGTTGATAGAAGTTGGTCCGTGTTGTCCGACAGTAAAATGTAAATGGAGTCATCACTGTTTGGAGGACGGTACAGAACACATATGAACAAAAGGTGGGAGCGGAGAGGAAGCCGTAGCCAGAGGTACTCCTGGGGGTGGGGTGGAGGGAGGGCAGTGCAAGGAGAGTGAGGAAGAGGGTTTTTGATAAAGATGGCCACCCCACCACCAGGACGAGGCTCAGGTCTATCATACCAGAGGAGGGAGTAACCAGGAAGAGATATTAAGGAATCAGAGAAATATTGAAGGAGGAAAGTTTCTGTTAAGCAGATCAAGTCTGGATTGTCAGAAGCAACCTGAATGGAGAGATCAATCAGGTTTGAGCAAAGGCCCCGGATGTTTGAGGTCCATACCGTTAATGAGGAGAGAGGGGGAGCATCGGGTGCAGGACAGGGGAGGGGAGGGGTAGGGCCAGATGGAGGATGAGAGGGGGGGGGTAGGGAGAGCAGTTGATAGCGTGTCAGAGATTACAGTAGAGTTACAAGAAAGGGAAGGATGAGGAGGTCGAAAGGTTTGATGGTTATTGGATGAGGCACAGTGAGGCGTTGTTTGAGGGGGAGCAGAGGAAAGTAGAAGGTTGGGGGAAGTGGAGGTATGAGATAGATAAGAAGGGAGATGAAGTGGGGAGGAGGCAGCATTGAGGAGGAGGTGGGAGGGGGGAGAATTTTGGAGGGATGGTTGGGCGGGAGATTTGAAGGGGAGGGGTTGGGGGGAGTTTTGAATGGGAGGGGCAAGGGGGAGTTTAGGAGGGGAGGGGCAAGGGGGGAGTTTAGGAGGGGAGGGGCAAGGGGGGAGTTTAGGAGGGGAGGGGCAAGGGGGGAGTTTAGGAGGGGAGGGGCAATGGGGGAGATTTGGAGGGGAGGGGCAAGGGGGGAGATTTGGAGGGGAGGGGCAAGGGGGGAGATTTGGAGGGGAGGGGCAAGGGGGGAGATTTGGAGGGGAGGTGCAAGGGGGGGATTTTAAAAAGTGGATGATTCATGAAAGACGAACATTTATAACAATTTGGGTTTATTGTGATTTTCAAGTTAGCGATCCGTTTAAGAACGATGGAGGAGGGGTGGAATGAATGTGAATTTAGAGCATGTAGTGATTTAGAATTCTAAGAGATTGAATATTTTTTTGAAGTGGAATGAGTTGGAGAGGAAATTGAAAAGAGCCTTTTAAATAGGAAGAAAAACAGAGTGTTGTAATATACCACTGAATAAAACACTGCAGGGGAAAGTTTAAACATATTTAAACAGAACCGTGAAGAACAATCTTATATTCACAAAAATACCAACGGGGAGAGGGAGCCGAGAGGGACAACCACGAGTCACGTGAACAGGGGAAAAGGTGGAAGGCAAGGAGATAATGGGGGCGGGCGAGACTGCGCACGAGGACAGAAGCACACGATGGGACAACTTCACATGTGGAGAAAGGGAAATAAATGTTGTTTTTTTGATTTTTTTTTTGGGGGGGTTTTTGGGGGGGGAGGGGGGTTAAAACGTTAGACAAAGACAAGATGTTCGGGGAAGTTTGGGGGAGAAGGGAAAAATCTAAGAACCTAGCAAAAACAGCAAAGGAAGGAACAAACTTCGACGGGGGACCGGGGAAGCCTGACGTAAGGCTGCACATGCGCAGCAAACAGAAACGATTAATTTATGAAAGATTAACACCGAGAAACTTCCTCGGGACACACCATAGGTTCACACACCGAAAGATAAATACAGTTTCGACAAAATGCAATTGTGAACAATGACTTAACTTTGAAAACGTGGAGAACGTGTATAGCTTCGAAAATCTGTGCCGTCGCCGTCAATATCTCGCGAGATCCCTTCTGATAACATGTGAATGCATGTGCGTGCACACCCACACACACATATACACATACACACACACACCCACACTCATACACATACATACACATGTACACGTGTACACCCACACACATATACACATACACACAAACACATCGCGTTTTTTCATTTCTGTTCCTCACAATTCTGTCTCTCTCTTCTTCATAGACACACACACACACTATATATATATATATATATATATATATATATATATATATATATATATATATATACATATATATATATATATATATATATATATATATATATATATATATATATATATATAAATAAATAAATAAATTAAAAAAAAATATATATATATATATATAAATATATATATATATATATATATATATATATATAAATATATATATAAATATATATATATATATATATATATATACACAAAGAATTAAGTTAAGCACCCCTACACAACGAATTAAGGTAAGCACCCCCTAATATATATTCTTTGTGTATATGTATACATTGGCATATATTCTAAGGTATGTGAGATCAAATAATGATTGGTATGACATTAGCAATTATCCATTGATGAAATGCAGATGAGTGCACTCGTAGGGTTGAGTTGGGTTGAGTAGTGATCCGATCACGTGGGTCCTACACACGTTATTGACGCAAAGATCGCTAGAGGTCTTCTCAGAACAATGACTGTACGTTAGAAAACATATACGTCATCCACACTGTCCGTGATGGACCTATAGCTCCATACTTAAATTGAGGTGAAAATATGCCTAAAATTCCCAAAAAATTTCACCTTAAATTATTCAGAATAAAATAATGAAAACGGCATGATTGTTATGTTTTTATGTGACCATAATATCACTTCTCCAGAAAATATAGCAATATCATGGGTATATTACACTGTTTTGACGACAACAAACTTGTAATGTGCGAGGTTGTAAAAAAACGGGGGGGGGGGGGGGTGCTTAACTTAATTCTTTGTGTATATATATATATATATATATATATATATATATATATATATATATATATATATATACACACACACACATACATACATACAGACTTGGCATTTAATATGGAATTTTTTTGTTGTTGTTGACTTGGGTTTACTTTCTGAACTCAGTGTATCAATCTGGTGAGTTTATTTTACGCTTCGGTGATTTCTTTGTTAACAGAACCATGTCACTGATTGTCTGTCGCAGCAAGAAGTCAATAACAGGATTATATCACAGGTGGCGTGACAAAATGTGCGGGCAGGTACATTTGACGATTGGCTTCACAATCGGGTATATAAGGGTTGTTTACGTTCTGTATTAGTGGAAAACATCTGCTGCACATCCACAAAAGTTATTGCCGCTTCCTCTGGAGATGGTCCGTCAACTCGACAATGCTGTTTGTCATGGAGTGGTGGCTTTACGAAATTCCGGCTTGAAACAGCATGCTATTGTTCGGCAGTATGGCATCCCTCAAGGTCAGGTGTCAAAGATACTGAAACAAAATGCTCAGAGGGGTGTCCCTACTCCAATACCGAGGCCAGGACGTCCCCGCAGAACCACAAGGAGGGATGATAGCCAGCTGCACCGGTTAGTCCGCAATGGCCGTACCAAGTCAGCTAAACGGCTTAGGGCTGAGTGGCAGCAACTGACAAATGTGCCTGTATCCAGAAGGCTAGTCAACAAACGACTGGTTCAAGCAGGCTATCATGCCAGGTGCCCCCTGAGAAAGCCATGCCTGACCAGACAACACAGCCAGTGCCGATTGCAGTGGGCCAGAGAGCACCGTCAATGGCAGCCAGGACACTGGAATCACGTGATCTTCAATGACGAGTCTAGATTTCTGGTCTATTGTCAAGATGGCCGCGTCCGAGTGCGCAGACAAGGCCATGAAGCCTACAACGAAGATTGTATAGTGCCAAGAGTCCAAGCTGGAGGTGGTGGGGTGACCGTTTTGGTTGCTTTTCATGCAGGGGGAAAAACTGACCTGGTTGTTCTGAACGGAAACCTGAACCAGTTCAAGTACAGGGCCACTCTGGAAGAAACATTGCTTCCATTTGCTCGTGCAGCCTTTCGAGGAAACTTTGTCTTCCAAGATGACAATGCATGGCCTCATCATGCTCGCATGATCCAACACTTTCTTGCTGACCGTGGTGTGGAGCATATGGAGTGGCCTGCCATGTCCCCGGATATGAATCCGATAAAGAACTTGTGGGCAGAATTAACGCGTCAAATCGACAACTTGGACCAGGAGCCTACCTCTGTGCGTGAATTGCAGCAGGCTATTGTCACTGCATGGCAAGCAATTCCTGTCCAAACCTTGGCAAATCTCGTGAACAGCATGCCCCAACGTGTACGTGCTCTCCTGAATGCTTGTGGGGGTTACACGAAGTACTGAACTGTAATTTTACTGTCCGTAATCCCAGTCATGATTTAACTTTTGTTTTTGTTGAAAATTTTTTGGGCTAATGTGTAAAATAAAAAGATACTTCTGGAAAACGTACAGAAGTTTAACAAAGTACTGTCCGTGAATTGAGTTCGATATCAGTTTTCATCACTTTCAAGGATCAATTTATTTGCTTCAAAATGTCAAATGTGGTTTTTGTTTCTTTTAATGGTCACATTAACAAAATGTAGAATAATTTCAACATAATTCCAATGAACTTTTGGTTCTAAGTCATCTTGAAAAGTAAGTTAACCACCACCAAAAAATATTCCATATGAAATGCCAAGTCTGTATATACACACTAATTTATACACTAGCGGGGTCACCCGTGGGAATCCCACGGGCATGGATGAGTGTGACATTTCGACATATTGAGTTAGATGCTGCACATTCATTTTTACAAAATGGTTACTGGCAAGTCATCAGATACAGAAATGGTGTGATGAACACAATTTATTTATTTCACATATTATGTGACCCCTCACTCCTCTCCACCTGACACTCTCCTCTCTCCACCTAGCACTCCTCTCCTCTCCAATCCCTCACATTCCTCTCCTTTCCAATCCCTCACCTCTCCAATCCCTCACACTCCTCTCCTCTCAAATCCCTCACACGCCTCTCCAATCGCGCCTCACACTCCTCTCCAATCACACCTCACACTCCCCTCCAATCACTCCTCTCCAATCGCGCCTCACACTCCTCTCCAATCGCGCCTCACACTCCTCTCCAATCACACCTCACACTCCCCTCCAATCACTCCCCTCCAATCGCGCCTCACACTCCTCTCCAATCGCGCCTCACACTCCTCTCCAATCGCGCCTCACACTCCTCTCCAATCGCGCCTCACACTCCTCTCCAATCGTGCCTCACACTCCTCTCCAATCGCGCCTCACACTCCACTCCAATCACTCCTCACTCTCCTCTCCAATCGCTCCTCACTCGCCTCTCCAATCGCTCCTCACTCGCCTCTCCAATCGCTCCTCACTCGCCTCTCCAATCGGCTTTCCCCGTCTCGTTTCTCTCGTTTTTCTCCCGTCTCGTTCTTTTTCTTGCTCCAAATTGGCCCGTCTCGCCCGTCGGAATCGGAAATCGGCCCGTCTTGCTTTCTTGCTTGCGCGTAAATAAATTGTGTTCATTACACCATTTCTGGATCTGATGACTTGCCAGTAACCATTTTGTAAAAATGAATGTGCAGCATCTAGCTCAATATGTCGAAATGTCACACACATCCATGCCCGTGGGATTCCCACGGGCGACCCCGCAAGTTTGCATTGACGTTCGTCGATGGACTCGTTCGCCCATCTCATTCGTTTTCTTGCTACATCCTGTTCAAGTCTGCGTTCTTCATCGATCGTCTCATTCATTTTGGAAATAGAAGTTTCCACGCAGCGCATGAATTGTCACGATCCTCAAGAGGAATTTGTCTCGTAATCATCAAATGATAAATGGCAAGTAAATTATATTGTGGAAAATTAAAGATTTCAAATAAACCTATTTAATGTGTATGCGCACATAACTAATTTAAAAAAACGAAGAAATATCTCTCGGTAATTTCCTGAAACATATTTTACTTCCGGCTAATTATGTTGAATGAACTAAAAACGAAGAAATATATGTCGGCATCATTGTTGACGTTTTTGTGACGACTGTCATCAAACGAAAAAGTAATATATCTTAACGGAAAAGCAAAAGCGAATTTTTTATATATATCGACACGTTGCCGTCGGTGTCATGTTGGGCGGTGTATGATACACCATGACGCGATTTGAAAAAATATATCTCTGCATTTTCCCGCGTGCGTGAATGTTCTCAATTATTGCTGACTCCGGGTCTAAAACCATCGATAAAAATGAAACCAGATGGTGAGTTAGATTGGAGATAAAGGCGTGAGAGAGACTCAATGGCCTTGAAATTCCAGGCCTTTGAGAATTCATTTCATTCTATAAATGGCAACTTGCATGGGATTTTATTCCCGTTTTTTTTTCGACCGAGTCTAAAACTATGTTAGCGACTGTGAAAAATGAAATGATATATCGAATTAGAGTTGCAATAAAACTGTCAGAGAGAGCAAGACAGCACAGGCCTAACTAAACAGGCCTCAAAGCTATGCGAGTTAATAAAATGGTGGATATTTGTTTACATGAAGCCTCTCTCAGAATTGGTGGAGCTATTCTCCTAACGGAGTAAGCCACACCCCCGGACAGACAGACAGAATCACCTATGCCTATTTCGATGTTACGTCCATTAGGACCAATCAAATTTGCCGCTTGCAGTCCGCACCCATGTCCTTGTTTGTCAAGACTGCGTTGGTAAAGGTGTTCTGTCTATGAACTCTCTTGTTTGTGTTGCTTTGGTTGTCATCATTTTCTAATGACCTCACTTTCTAATTGAGATAGAATTTCATTGATGACTTTTGTGGATTTGGGGATTAGTTTGAGGTTTACTGAAAGAGAAGAAAATCGAGGGCACACACCAACCAATCACTTTTCCACATGGACATCTGTCTCACTCCTGGTTTTCTTATAATAAGCACACATTGAATCACAATTTATAATAACCTTTATGATTTTGTGCCAGAGATTTATTTGAAGTTGATTTTTCAGCTTTCTCAATGGAATATCGTTTTAGTTGTGATCAAAGGTATTGATTGTTTTCAAAAAGTCAGTGATCAATGTTGTATAGTTGAATGTGAAGGAAGCTGACATCATCATTGTTAATAAGCTGATGTCATGAATGTCTATGAACCAACGCGCTGAACAGATGTGCGCATGCGTGAATAAAGCATCCCTGGTTCTTAAATAAAGCATCCCAGCCTACATCTTATGAGTTGTGTTTCGTTCATGTGGTTATGCAGACTGGAATAATTTGGTGTATTCACCTGTTCTGTATGCAGGGGCGTATCTACGGAAAATAGCGCCTATGGCAACACTGAAATTATGCCCCTGTCCAAACATCTGACACCCATCTTTGAGATAACTTTACCATAAAATCAGCTCAAAAATACAAGTCAAGCTCGTTAATCTTTTAATTAACAAATTATGGCACTACATGAAAATTACAACAATTACAACTAACAATTACAATTACAACTGCACCTTCCTTGTTTTCACTGATGCAAATTGGTCTATGATGTGCTCAAAGTCAGTTTCTTCTCTTTCTGCACTCAGCAGAGCAAGATCACAGACTCTGCCTTGACCCATGGAGGCTCTCAAATACGAAAGTATTAGTTTTAACTTGCTGAATGATCTCTCACAGCTGGCGATGGAAACTGCGATGGTTAGCATTATCTGAATAGCAATGCAAAGATTGGGGAAGACGCTCTCATCTCCACACTGAACAATTCATTCGAGAAGCTCTTCAGGTCTTGATATTTTCACGTTGGCCCGACTTGATAGCTTGATAGTGAGAGTGACTCACTGACCAACACTTCTCTTTCATCATCAAAATGATCTCGGAGGGCTTTCAAAACCAGTGCAGCATCGTGAAAGTTCATGCTAGGATCCTGCAGCCTCTTTTGAATATGGTCAATGCGAATGAGTACTTTGTTCCAAAATCCTAGCAAAGTCAGAAAATCGTAACTCAACATGCGGTTATACAGCTGCCTTGCGTCACTTCTTGTTTCACTGGTCTCGTTTTCATTGTCTATCATGTCCTGGAGAACTTGAAGTATATCCTCAAGGTACTTGTTGACAGGCTTCACTGCTTCTTTCCTTGCACTCCACCTGGTTTCGGACTCCGACTTAACAACCACAGGCACGGCGTTTTTGAGTTTTTCCCAGTGCTGTGTTCAACGAGAGAAGAACACGTAGAGAGCTTCGATGGTTCCAAAAAACGTGACCATCATTGTATCCTGCTTGGCTGCATGTACACCCACCAAGTTGAGTGAGTGATTGTCTCAATTCACAAACACTGCCAGGTTGTTTTTCTCACTTATTCTTTGATGAACACCACTTCTGTGTCCAGCCATCACAGCAGCGTTGTCATAGCTCTGTGGCCGACAATCTTGTAGCTCCATTTCGTCCTTCTCTAGCTGTTTCAAGATGTCTTCAACCAAGCTCTCAGCATCCTTTTGGCTTATCTGGATAAAACCAAGGAAGGACTCTAACACGGACTGTTTTCCTCTCAAAATCAAACTCCACGTACCTCACTACTTCTGACATCTGCTCACGGTGTGCCTGATCAGGAGTAAAGTCGAACATGACACCATAGTACTTGACTTTACGAATGCTTCTCAGTAAACTCTGGCAAACAGTGGATGCCATCATGTGGATGAATTCGTTCTGGACACCCGGTGAAAGATAAGACATGGATCCAGGATGACTTTCCACACGAGTGAGGTGTTCTTTCATGACAGGGTCAAAGATGGCCAGTAGTTTCAGTAAGCGAAGGAAATTTCCCACATTGGAGTCATCGTCCAGATGAAGTGACTCCCTGTGTCCTCGCAAAGCCAGGTTCTGAGTCGCAAGGAATTTTATGCAGTGAAGGATTCTCGTCAAGATATCATGCCGCTTCTGCTTTTCCTTCTCAATCTGTGACTGAAGTTCCGCGTCAATAACTCCTCTGTTTTCAGCTAAATTTATTTCCATTTCTTTCCACTGTGTGAAGCACTCCCGATGATTCTGAGCATTTTCATGAACACTAATCCTTTCAGATGCTTTCCACTGGTTGAATCCACTTTCCTGCTCCAATGAGGATTGATGGTCTGACCAGGAATAGGAATAGAGAAGACAACAGATACAAAATGCAGACTTTTTAGAAGGGGAATAGACCAGCCATGAGCGAGTCACTTCCTCACCATGACCATTTCCCAATTTCCTCTTGAACCAAGTTTTGCTCATTGAGGGGTTATTTGTTGGTAGGAAAGGCCCCTCACTGTTTGGAAATACTTCGAACCCAGCTTTATTATTTCTGTTCTCAACACGTCAGGCAGAATTGCTTTTCCAGTATCCTTGCCGAACTTCAGAAGTCCAATTTCAGGCTGTTCAATCACTCTGGTATGACAGTTCGAGGCTCTTCGACACCATCCAGTTCACGAGATTCAGTGTCGTCAGGTTCAATCTCGTCAGGTAAATCTCGTCAATAAACTCAACATCACCACCACATGCCCAGGTTCTCTCTGGCAGCCTCACTTTTAATCTCGTCATACTCGGATTTATCTGACTTGACTACCTCCTCGGCTTGTGACGCATTTGTACTTGATCCACCTTCGGATTCTAACAAACTTGTGGCAGGTGCAGGCGACTCCATGGAACGTGTCGAACAACTTGTTCCGGGCTTTTCAAAGAAGGGCAGGAAGAACTTGCTTGACTTCTTGGCTTCCTCAGTCTCCAACTTTTGTCTCTTCCGTCCTTCAGCTCCACTTTCCTTCTTCGTGAAGAAACATTTCATGGTCTTCTTTCACAATGCTCTGAAATAAGGAAATGGCACTTTTAATAAGAACATTAAATTTCACAGATTTTGCACTGTCCCCCAAATATTCCTGCAGGTCGCACAAGATCTGGCAGCAACCCTCTTATGGTTAAACTGCCAAAATCAAGACTCTCTGCTCACCTTCACTCCTCTTTTCTCCCACCTCTGGAACAAACTCCCACACTCTCTTCAATCCCACTCCTCCCTCCAGGTCTTTAAAACAGCTGTTCACCATCATCTCTTATCTTCCCCTATCCAAAACCTTGATCTTTTCTACCCCCGCTAATTCACCCCAGATCCACTTTTTTGAAATACCAACTTCTTTCCTGGAAATTCTAGGAGTGTCCATGTGTTTTATACTTCTCCCCCCCCCCCACCCCCCCTACCCACGCCTCCTCCCCCCCCAAGCCCTCTCCCTCCCACAGATCTCCCGATGTCCCTGTTGTGTTTGTGTGCTTCCCCATCTCTCCCCACTCCCCTTATATGTTTTACGTGTCTGTTTGATTTTTTTGTGTGATTAATGTTAGCTCTTTCACCAGCCTCGATCTTGTATACAACAAAAAAAAAACAAAAAAAAAAGATTAATTCATGGCTTAGATGGAAAAATTACACTGAAATTAAATGGAAAAAATAGATCAATTACAACCAGATAAAATATGGCAAAGAGTACCTGGCACGGAGTACTGACTCCCCATTCTTCAACTACTGCTCGACTGACTCCAACAAGCCCTTCTTCTAAGCACGTTTTGTCATATTCTTCGACACTGTTGAGTCCCTCCTGCAAGATAAACAAGTAAAAGAGCAATCAGAGATTGCAAACCCTCGCCAGGATGTATTTTCAGTGGTTTTTAAGTTTCAGTGGTTCAGTGGCTTTTGTGTTTAAACAAATATGGAGACCGAACCACGTGACCGATGACGTCATTATTATTTATTTTTTTCTCCACTGATTTATGCCTACATGACGCTCAAGAAATTTCATCTGATCGGATGAAGTTTTGTACTTGTCGCGTTATGACGTCATAATGGAGGCACCTATGACAACATCATTAACATATTTTATTCGCCATGGAGAGTTCTTTACAATGAGCCATGCCTAAATTTTTTCTATTCAGCGCTTTTGGAGGTACAGAGGTGCAAAGATTTTCGGTTTTTCCAAGATGACAGCCAAACCACGTGACGTCATAATTATAATAAAAAAATTATACAGGTGGGGTTGCACCTATGGTGGAAATTTCCTGTCAATCGGACCAACGGTTGCAGAGAAAATAATATTTATTCTGTGCGAAAAAACAGACAAACAGACTCAAATGCAATACCCTCTCCTCATTCGAGGGTAACAAGATCGGAATCCAACAGCAGCGGAGCCGGCCTTGTAAAATAAACCACAAACACATATGATTAGCTTTTTAAACAGTCACTAATGCTGTTCATAACATTAAACAAAGAAATTTGGAGGAATCCCGACATCCCTGAGGTACGCTTTACTTACAGAACTGAGCGAAGATCTACTGTAATCTATATACCCCACAAGTGTTGGGTAAATAACATGACCCTTCCTAGTGTTAGCTTAGTGGTTAGGGTGCCGGCTTGGGATCCTAGGATCCTGGGATCCTGGGTTTGAATCCTGGTGATCGCTGAATTAACGCCAGAGGGGTTGACTCAGCCGGTCATCTTTCCGAGGTCGGCAAATTGAGTACCAGTTCACTGGTAATTCCCTGTGTGTCGCAAAGGGCGACTAACATGGTTGGCGGCAGGAAGAGCATCCGGCCATAAAACATTGCTTCAAAAAGGGGCCATGGTGCCCAAAAAAGGCCAACCCCTGCGCTGCAGGGAAAAATGGCATCTAAAGGTGGTTCTTCTTCTTCCTGCCGGGCCTATAAGTACTGTGTCGTTGGAAGAAACATAACGCCGATGCTTTCAATATTTCATGGTCATTTTAACAATCGGTGTGTTTCTGTTTCACACTGAATGAAAAACGTAAAGGCAGAGCATGGCAATTGTGATATATGACAGGTTCGACGATATGTTCAGCCTGAACAAAGTTATGATGTCAAAATGGAGCCACCTATGACATCATCATTAACATATTTTATTCCCCATGGAGAGTTCTTTACAATGAGCCATGTCTCAATTTTTTTCTATTCAGCGCTTTTGGAGATATAGAGGTGCAACATTTTTCGGTTTTTCCAAGATGGCGGGAGAACCACGTGACTTATGATGTCATCATTATTTTTTTTCCCCACCAGTTTATGCCGACATGGTGCTCAAGAAATTGCATCTTGATCGGATGAAGTTTTGTACTTGTCAAATTATGACGTCGTAATGGAGGCTCCAATGACATCATTAACATATTTTATTCCCCATGGTGAGTTCTTTACAATGAGCCATGTCACAATTTTTTCTATTCAGCACTTTCGGAAATTATAGAGGTGCACATTTTTTCGGTTTTTCCAAGATGGCGGCCGAACCACGAAACCGATGACGTCATCATTATTTTGTTTCTCCATCAGTTTATGCCGTCATGTCGCTCAAGAAATTGCATCTTGATTGGATGAAGTTTTGTACTTGTCGAATTATGACGTCATAATGGAGGCCTTGGGCCGAGAGAGTTAAAAATTGGGCACAGTCTATTCCAGGGCAAGACAAATATGTGTGTAAAGTTTGGCGATTCTATGTGCAACGGTGTAGACGTAGTACTGCGAACAGACAGACAAACAGATGAAAAATCGGTCAGAGACCGAGGACTTGCCGGAATTTACTTTTTATCGGCCATTTAGGACAAATATGGCGGCCGAAACACGTGAACGATGACGTCATCATTAACATATTTTATTCCCCATGGAGAGTTCTTTACAATGAGCCATGTCTCAATTTTTTCTATTCAGCACTTTTGGAGATCTGGAGGTGCTAGGTTTTTCCAAGATGGCGGCTAAACCACGTGACCGATGACGTCATTATTACCATATTTGATTCCCCATGGAGAGTTCTTTACAATGAGCCATGTCTCAATTTTTTCTGTTCAGAACTTTTGGAGATAGAGGTGCAACGTTTTTCGGTTTTTCCAAGATGGCGGCCGAACCACGTGACTGATGACGTCATCATTACCATATTTGATTCCCCATGGAGAGTTCTTCACAATGAGCCATGTCTCAATTTTTTCTATTCAGCACTTTTGGAGATCTGGAGGTGCTAGGTTTTTCCAAGATGGCGGCTAAACCACGTGACCGATGACGTCATTATTAACATATTTTATTCCCCATGGAGAGTTCTTTACAATGAGTCATGTCTCAATTTTTTCTATTCAGCACTTTCACAGATATGGAGGTGCTAGGTTTTACGGTTTTTCCAAGATGGCGGCCGAACCACGTGACCTATGACGTCATTATTAACATATTTTATTCCCCATGGAGAGTTCTTTACAATGAGTCATGTCTCAATTTTTTCTATTCAGCACTTTCAGAGATATGGAGGTGCTAGGTTTTACGGTTTTTCCAAGATGGCGGCCGAACCACGTGACCTATGACGTCATTATTAACATATTTTATTCCCCATGGAGAGTTCTTTACAATGAGCCATGTCTCAATTTTTTCTGTTCAGCACATTTGGAGATATAGTGGTGCAAAATTTTGCCGTTTTTCCAAGATGGCGGCCGACCACGTGACATATGACGTCATCATTAACATATTTTACTCCCCATGGAGAGTTCTTTACAATGAGCCATGTCTCAATTTTTTCTGTTCAGAACTTTTGGAGATAGAGGTGCAACGTTTTTCGGATTTTCCAAGATGGCGGCCGAACCACGTGACCGATGACGTCATAATTAACATATTTTATTCCCCATGGAGAGTTCTTTCCAATGAGCCATGTCTCAATTTTTTCTATTCAGCACCTTCGGAGATATGGAGGTGCAAAGTTTTTCGAATTTTCCAAGATGGCAGCAGAACGACGTGACTGATGTCGTCATCATTAACATATTTTATTCCCCCTGGAGAGTTCTTTCCAATGAGCCATGTCTCAATTTTTTCTATTCAGCACTTTCGGAGATATGGAGGTGAATTTTTTTTCCGTTTTTCCAAGATGGCGGCCAACCACTTGACTGATGACGTCATCATTTACATATTTTATTCCACATGGAGAGTTCTTCACAATGAGCCATGTCTCAATTTTTTCTGTTCAGCACTTTTGGAGATATAGTGGTGCAAAGTTTTGCCGTTTTTCCAAGATGGCGGCCGACCACGTGACATATGACATCATTAACATATTTTATTCCCCATGGAGAGTTCTTTCCAATGAGCCATGTCTCAATTTTGTCTGTTCAGCACTTTTGGAGATATAGTGGTGCAAAGTTTTGCCGTTTTTCCAAGATGGCGGCCGACCACGTGACATATGACATCATCATTAACATATTTTATTCCCCATGGAGAGTTCTTTACAATGAGCCATGTCTCAATTTTTTCTGTTCAGCACTTTTGGAGATATAGTGGTGCAAAGTTTTGCCGTTTTTCCAAGATGGCGGCCGACCACGTGACTGATGACGTCATCATTAACATATTTTATTCCCCATAGAGTTCTTTACAATGAGCCATGTCTCAATTTTTTCTGTTCAGTTCTTTCGGAGATGTAGCGGTGCAAATTTTTTCGGTTTTTCCAAGATGGCGGCCGAACCACGTGACTGATGACGTCATCATTAACATATTGTATTCCCCATGGAGAGTTCTTTACAATGAGCCATGTCTCAATTTTTCCTGTTCAGTACTTTCGGAGATATGGAGGTGCAAGGTTTTTCGGTTTTTCCAAGATGGCGGCCGAACCACGTGACCGATGACGTCATCAATTGGGCACAGTCTATTCCAGGGCAAGACCAATACGTGTGCAAAGTTTGGCGATTCTACGTGCAACGGTGTAGACGCAGTGCTGCAAACAGACAGACAGACAAACAGACAGACAGACAGACAGACAGACAAACAAACGAACAGATCAACATACTTGCCGGAATCTTTTCCGGCAAGTAACAAACCAACCGATCAACATACTTGCCGGAATCTTTTCCGGGGCAAGTAACAAACCAACCAACCAACATACTTGCCTGAATCTTTTCCGGGGCAAGTAACAAACCAACCAACCGACATACTTGCCGGAATCTTTTCCGAGGCAAGTAACATTCAGACAAACAAACGTACTCAAATGCAATACCCTCTCCTCTGGCGAGGGTAACAAGAACAGTGTGTACTGTAAAATACGTATTCGGAAAAAAATGTCGAACCCCATTAAACACGAGGTGAAGTCTGAATTCGGTAAAGAGCTCCTATTGGTGTGTGCACATATAGATTGTTGCAGCCACCACATTGTTCCGGTTTCCAAAGAACTCAAATCTGGCGAGATGTTTAAAAAGATCTCAACCGTCACTCGTTTCAAGGACGTCCTCCTGGATCCTCACGTCTAAAGCCATATTATTGTGCACTGTGCAGGTTGATGTCCATAAATCGGGCGAGTGTCATTTATGGCACGATGGCACGAGGATCTCCAGAGCTGGCTCTGCTAACTGTGGGAACGTTTTGAGTTGTGCACACCAGAAGATGTCTAGCTGCATTGATTCAAACTCCATTCGGATTTTTCATTGGCCTTCAGCTCAACAAGATCATTTTTAAATTGAATTCTTTTTGATTTTTTTTGAATATACCCATTTTTTTTTTTTAATTGAAATTTATTTTGGGGCGGCGTCGCGTACCCCCAGCTTGGAGCTTTCGTACCCACAGGGGGTACAGGTACCCCTGGTTAAGAACCTATGCTCTAGAATCTAGATCATGGGTTCCCAATCAGTGGGCCACAGCACGTTTTCCAGGTGGGCCACAGAGACTGCCCAATATTTGCCCAAATAATATAATCTTTTCATGCACAAGGCCTAAAACAAGAGTTCAATTCTCTGTGTGTTGGTGGTGGCCAGTGGTAGCCACCCACTATTCCCTGCATATTTTTTTAGTCTTGTTTTTTAATATTTTTCCTTTTTTTTTTTTTCCAGAAACCCTTCTGAAATGACAAAACGAGGATATGATGAGCAATACATAAAGCTTGGATTCACATCCTTACATGATCTTAGAGAATTAAAAGGACAATGCGTCCTGTGCCAGAAAGTTCTCGGAAATCAATCTTTGCGGCCATAAAAATTGAAGTTCCATTTAGAGAAGATTCATCCACATCATCAACATAAGGATGTGGACTTCTTCAAGCGAATGGAAGAGAACGTGAAGCGCCAGCGCTTGGATCAAAGTGGAACATTTTTTCAGCAAAACAAGCGTCTTACGGAGGCTTCTTATGCCGTCAGCCTCCTCATTGTGCAACAGAAGAAGCCTCACACAGTCGAAGAGACTCTGATCAAGCCATGTGCTCTGAAGATGGCTTGGATTCTGCTTGGAGAAGAAGCTGAAAAACAGTTCAACAAAACCTCTCTGTCAAATAATACGGTTCAAAGGAGGATTGCTGACTTGTCTAGCGACATAAAAGAACAGGTGATTGCTGAAATCAAAGACGCTGCATTTGGATTGTTCTCAATTCAGTTGGATGAATCCACAGATGTTTTATCCTGTTCCCAGCTTCTTACCTTCGTTCGGTATGTGAAGGGTGATTCCATCAAGGAAGAATTCTTATTCTGCCGTTCTCTCGAAAGAAATACCAGAGCTGTGGATGTGATGGAAAAAGTAACAGAGTTCTTTGACCATGAAGAACTGAACTGGCACAATCTCTGTGGAGTGTGCACCGATGGTGCCCCAGCTATGCTAGGAGCAAAAAGTGGCTTCCAAGCGCTTGTTCGAAATCTATCTTCAGGCATCATTTCTGTTCATTGTGTGATTCATCGGCAAACTCTTGCTTCAAAAACCCTTCCATCTCATCTTTAGGATGTTCTTGAACAAGTCATCAAAATTGCGAACTACGTGAAAAAGCGTCAGTGTTTTGTGAATATGGGTTCTTTCCTTCATAGTATTTGCTTGTGTCTTTGATTTTCTTTTCTCCCCCCGACCTCTCACGAACATCTTACCCTTTGTCCAGCGTTTTGAAAACAGAACAAAGAAATAAACAAGAAAAAAATAATTCTATATTAATTCTTTCTCTCCCCCGGGACACGTGCTTGTTCGCTCTCCTCCTCGTCTCGACTTGTGCCCCGCCCCCTCTATCTCGTTTTTCTTCCACCTCTGCACCTGCTTTCTCAAATCCACGTTCTCACTTAGAGACTTTTCCCAGATTGTTTTTCATGGTTTTGTTTAAATATTATTTAAATATATTTAAACCGCAGCCGTGATGCTGACGCCGCCCTCCCCCCCCCCCCCCCCCCAGAATTTCCATGTTTTAAACGTTTCCCAGTGTTTACCCTGGATTAGAATAGGTACACCGCATCCCTGCGTGTCGTAAGAGACGACTAAGAGGGTTGGCGTCAGGAAGGGCATCCGGCTATAAAAACATTGCCTCAAAAAGAGAACCATGACAATTACAACTACATATGGGCAGGGTACAGCCTAAAGTGGAGATCGGTTTCTGAGGTTTGGGACATGGAATGTAGGGACAATGACAGGGAGATCAGGAGAAGTGGTGGAAGTATTGGTCAGAAGAAGAGTGATCATATGTTGTGTGCAAAAGACGAGATGGAAGGGAAGTGGTGTGAGAATGGTGAAGGGTAGGCAGGGACAGAAATACAAGTTTATGTGGCAAGGGTGCCTGGAGGGTGTGGAAGTGTAAATTTATGAAGCAAGCAACTTCTATGAGCTACAACCTGCTTTCCGAGTCCGCAAGTTTTTTTCGTGGTTTCCATGCAGAATCTGGGATTTCCTGCAGTTGGCAAGTTATCTCCGACACTCTGACCAAATTCGTTGCTCGAGAAAAGTAAAAATTCTTCGTGGAGGCAATGGTGGACCACATATTGTCATGACAAAATCATTTATGACTGAGGGTAATATGATTACATATTGGATGTTCCTTTGAAATAATGTAATGTTGGATTTAGTATGTCTCATTGAAGTTTCATAAGTAAGATATTGTTTTTTTTCTTGGTATGGCTGACAGCTGACATCGCAATGTCTGAGTAAATTAGTATTCAGAACTGTCCATTGTTTGGTGAAAGCTAATTACTATTGGTGCTTGCTTGCCAAGGGGCTTGGTAAACAAATGTTCGTTGTGACAAAATCATCTCAGTACGAGGTCTGGAAAACTACCATTGTTTTAATAAATTAGATGTAAATATTTGTAAGGTGTGTCCCCTCCCACTTTCGCCTACGTGACTTCTGGGGGATGGTAGTTCCGAAGTCCATTCTCAACTTAATGTTACAACTGGGTTTTGAGAAAAATTGTGTGTATAACTAAAAAATTGCGTGCAGTATTGAGTTTTAAAACAAAAATAAACTGAACAACGGTTCGGAAATAATAAAGTATAAAATCCATGTAGGCTAGCTCTCTCGGGCTCTCTGCTTCTCAGTAAAAAATATTTTGTGAGATTGCAGTAGGATTTGACTTGTGAGGGAAAAGATGAGTTTGCAGATTGAAAAAGGAGGGGGATTGCCATAGCTATTGAAGTGACTGTTTTATTTTAAGTTTTACCATGACATCAAAAACCCCATGTTGCTAGTTTGTTAATTCGTAATATGGTATAATAACGGAGGCGCTGTAATTATTTGGTTGTGGCCAAGGATAATATTGTTTTAAAAAATGTGCTTTGAAATAGAGTAAGTGGTCTTTGTTCTTGTCGTGTCAAAAATGAGTAAAAAGATATATCCTCTTCACTGAGAATGACCTCCAGATGTTCATGAAGGGATTAGAGAGATGGGGCTCCAAGGTGTTCTGCAGGAGACAATGGAAAGCAGAAAACCGCATTAAAGGATTTGGGATGCAAACCTGCTCTCAGCGGGAAGCACCCTCATCTCAAGATTCCTCCGATCCTCACGCCCACCCACCCAAACTTTGCCCAACCAATCCTATTGCTCTCCTCCCCTCTCTTCGCTTCTCCCCCCTCCACTTGTCCCCTCCCATCCAAAACTTTGCCCAACCAATCCTACTGCTCTCCTCCCCTCTCTTCGCTCCTCCCCCCTCCATTTGCTCCTCCCACTTGAAACTGTATAAAAAAAATCAGAACGAATGACTAAATAGCCAGGTTACTTCACTTGGCTGGTCGATTTTGTATGTTAACTGTATACTGTGCATGCTGGTGTTTAGTATGATATTTCTTTGTGCATCCCCACTGTACCAGGATTTTCACTCTGGACTTTGATCTAAGATTTGTTGTAAATCTTCCTTATGTGTTTTTGTGAATTGTACCATGCTCTCCTTGGTTTGATAAGGGTCATTGTTTTCTTGCTGTGTATTTCTTTGTAGACAGAAAGTGTTATCCTCCTCGGAAATTAAAATTTGTGACTCTCTTCTGACAAGTTCATGGACATTGAATTTTTGGTTCATCCATTACATACTACTGTAGGAAAATATCCCTAACAAAATGACGACCGTGACTTCTTGCTAACTCTAGGACGACCTGGGAAAACAAAGACTTGAGCACAAAGCTGTACTCTCCTCTTCCCCTTGTTGCTTGGTAACGCATCTAACGAACTGATTACAGATTTTGATTCCCAAGTATTATGGTCACAGGGTGGTGTATTGTGTTAACTATTTTGTATCATCTGTCTGTCTGTTCTTGCATAAATTTGCAGTGAGAAGTGTTTTGTCAATGTGGTTTTGCCACTAGATTTGACTAGATAAACACGGATGTCCGCATTTTGTAGCGGTGGTTATTTGGCCAGGTTATATGGTCCAGACGGTATACCAGACGGTTGATCGCGTGAAATACCCCAGGAGTGTTTTTGTCAATGTGGTTTTGGCTACTAGATTTGACTAGATAAAACACGGATGTCCGCATGTTGTAGCGGTGGTTCCAACTGTCTTCACTCACTTAAGCAGTGGTGAACAGTTGTTCGTTGTTGTGTGCATGTCTTCAAGTATCAAGAGTGCCCTGTATTTTGTCATGAGCTCAAACGATTGTGTGCATGTCTTGAAGTATCAAGAGTGAGTTTTGGTGTGTGGTGAAATGGTGTGTCAGAGATATGGGTGAAAATATTGTGTTTGCAGGTGTGCGTGACATTTGGTCAAGTAGACAGGTGCACCTGCTAAATTGGGCTGCGTGTACCTTGGGTGTGAATGTAAAATGCTTTTGTTGTTTTACAGACAGGCTGACAACTAACATTCACTCGGATGGTGGTTGAAGCTGACCTTCATATGAATGAATTTATTTATGACAAAAGGATGCAAATAGGTGACATCACTCACAGAAATGGGCAAGTATTTTTGATCTGGCAGACATTCTGAGTGACGATTCAGAATGTCCCAATTCATGATCAATGTTAAAGATGAAAGCTTTTCTGTGTGATTTGCATGAGGACCTTTTGTTCAAAATCAAATATCTAGGATTATTGCATGACAAATGATGAGAATTTAATGAACAGGCTAAAAAATTGCGTACATAATTTGTGAAATGGGAGAGATACGATGTTGTTCGTGTAAATTCCTGCGTGTTTTATGTGCCTTGAAGGAACAGGTGGACTGAACAATGCAGGTCCAGGCCCAGAAAAAAACAGATTTGGTTGGTATATATATATATTGTTACTGATCGCGGATTAAGATGTTAGTTACCGAGCGGTTTGGTATTGCCGCGACCGTTACAGGATCCCTGATTCACCCGATTCACCCAGAACTTTGGCCGTATCGCACCACAGCTGCTCAATGAGGGAAAAGACAAAAACGACGCAATGCAAGAGGAAAAGGAATAAAACGAGAAGACGTACAGACGAGTAATGGGGTTTATTATTTACACACACAAGCAAAAAGGAGCAATCAAGTTTTATTTACAACACATAAGACGCAGGTGACACAGTGCAAATTTTAGCTTACCTACAGACTTAATTAAATACCCAGGGACAGAACAAACAAAACAAACTCACGTATACAAGAAGGATGGAATGGAATGAATGTTGGAAGGAGGAATGGGAAGGTTCAGCTGGGGGCAGATGGTTCGGGCTTGATCCCGCATGGGACGTCGGCTGGACCTCGACGGCCACCGATGCCACCGCTATTTGGTCCCCGCGGGGTAACGGGTTGAAGCTGCCTGGTGGAGTCAACGCTGCCTCTCTGGCTCAGCTCAGGGCGCGTCTGCCATCTCTGGCGCAACTGCTGGTAATGGCCCTTGGCACCTTCTCTCTCTTGGCCCTGGTGTCTCCTCACCATTGACAACTCAACGCGACCAACACAACCACTGACCCCTCGACGCCACCACTTCTCACCACCGACTTCTTACCACCGCAACCAACGCAACCACTGACCCTCCTCTGGCAACCGACTCAGACCAACTCACTACTCACTTCCGTTTGCGCCTTTTATAGCGCCTCCAGCGATTACGCCGCCGGCGTTTTGGCCACGCCCATCGGGGTGCTCACCTCGGCCCTGGTTGGTCGCGCGACCCTCGGGCTCCGCCCTGGATGACAACGGGCGGGCACGCCCCTCCTCCCCTCTGACGAGGTGGAGACACGCCTTTCTTCTCCGACTCAAGCACATGGTCAATGGCGGTTATTGGAGGGGAGGTGATTGGGAATCGAGGGCTCAGCAATGACGAGAGGGGATGTAATATGGAAATGGAGGTTTTGGGGATGGGAAGGAAAGGGATATTTTGGGGATGGGAAGGAAAGGGGATCTATTCTCTTTCACTGGTGCAATGGAGTATTTCAATTAATGGAAGACACAGCCTTACACTAATACACATAATAAGGATATAACTGTCAAAAAAGATATATCGTGTCCTGCATGTATGTTTTATGGACTAACTACGGGAACGCCCTTTGACCTTTATACAACCACAAACGGAGGGAGGAGGGGTGATATTTTACAACAACCTTTTACAACAACATTTTACCACAACAATAAAATAAAAAAAACATTCTCATATCCACAACACTGCACCCTCCTCCCCTTAGGCACGTCCCGGGCCTATAACTTTTACCTTAGTGTGGCACGTAGGTGTAGTTCCCTCTACTTTTAACCTGACCCTGAGTGCGACAGTTTTAAAACATAAATAAATGTGTCCCGCTGCTCCATTGCACCCTGCCTAACAGACTTCCGCCCACAGTTAACCGAATCGCGGAATGGTCTTCAAACTATACACTGACGGTGGGGAGCATTATTTACAATGACTCTGCTTTTATTTACAAAGCTAACCCAGGACCTGTGATTGTTCTTTCTGGGGGGGAGACAGTCTGCTCTGCATCGACGCACCATGAACGCACCCAAAAACGCACCAATACAAGCACCCAAGCACCAATCGGTGCAGTCACCATTGTTCAAGAGTGTTCACAATAAAAAATAACCAAACAACCCCTCACCCTGCAGGTGATCTCTTGCTCTTCGGCTCCCTCTGCTGGTTATTATTATTTCTTCCAGTTGTTGTCTTTTCCTTCATGTTCTTACTGGCGGCCTATTTGAACTGAAAAATGCACCCAATGTGTCCTTTTTATTTGATTTTATTTATAGCTCACAGGGCCGACTAGTGCGGTTCACCTGTGGGGCATCGGTGCCCTGTGGCCAAGGTCCGCCAGCAAGATTTCGGGCCCTCATGGCCGGTTCCAGCAGAGGGGCCATGCCCCAACCCATGGGGTCCATAAGTGGTGCTCGGCCACAGACATGTGGTCCATAATGTGGTGCATCGATGCAGACAGCTGGTTCTGGGAATTTCGGGCGCACAATGGCCGACCCACGCACGCTCCCCTCGGCACCCAATGGCGCACAGGTCATGTGGGAGACAAAAGGGGAAAGACAATTGAGCGAGGGGTAAGGTCACAAGGGTACACATCAATAAGGCAATGCAAGGCGAAATGCGTACGGAGGGCGAAGTGAGAAAGCTCGTCCCTACCGTACGTCACCCCCCTGTCACCTACCCTACCCTTGCCCTTACCCCATATGTACAAAAATCTACACATTTACAAATTCGTCACTACTGTCACGTCTTCCCCATATTTCCCCTATACCAAATTCGTCTCCACAATCCCTCTACTTCAAAATTTGCCATCACCAAATTCATCATCAATCCTCATAAGGAGGCAGAGATGGAACATCAAAGCACAATGTCACACCCACGTCATGATGCGTCTCACATTCCAAAACATTTGCATCAAAAATAATTAAACATGGCATGGTGCGGAGTACCTGTCACCTCAGGTGAGTGGATGCAGATGGTGCGAGGAGACTTCATCCTAACTACTTTCTAAATGACATTAACACACTTTACACTACCCGGGGTCTCTCCCTGCCAATCCATTGGCCAACTTACACTATGGGTTCTAAAAACCAATTCCCATTGACCAAACTGTGGTGCTTCTCAATTTGGGGTCTCACTCCCCCGATTCATCTCCCGGTGCCTCGCACAATTTCTGGGCTGCGACGTGTAGCTCTCCCAGCAGGTCTACCCACCTGCACACCTCCACCACTGCAGTTGCCACCCGAGCTTACCTAGCTCCTCACCCTAACCTAACTAACTGGGGCAGGCCCTCTCCTGGCTCTGTCACCCCCTGGTGCCCTCTGGTACTGGGCTACCCGGGTCCGTCCTCCGGATCCTCGGGCCCCATCCACAACTACCGGCTCCCAGAGCCCACCTGCGGCCTCACCTGGCCGACATCCTCACAGTGGTGGAGTGCCCAACCAACTACACACACTAACAGGCTACACGCCCAGCCAGTTCCACAACACTAATGCACCCATCCAAAGACCATTCTTTCACCCGCACCACAGATGCCAATATCCAACCACAATTTACCTATACCCTCTAACTAACACTTACACTACCCGCCCCGGGTATCCGTGATGGGGGTCCACTCTTCCCCCATTCACACCTTCGCACCATCCACTCCACTCCACAATTTCCACCATACTCACTCCACGACCATCCATTCCAATACTCCATACCATTTATTCCATACGACCATTTATTTCACACAACCATTCTCCATTCACCTGTTGTTGCACACCTGTGCAATCACACCTGGTGCCACCTGCACCCTCCTCCTCTTCCTGGACCATTTGGTCAACACAACACGCAATCACCACTACTCCCTCATACACTGCTCCATACACCTGTTCAGTTGCACACCTGTGCAATCACACCTGTTCAATTCTCACACATACGGCATCATCTCATCTAACTACTCCCCTCTGAAACGTGCGCTTCCCAGTCGTCCCTTTAAACTATTGCGCTCCCACGTCATTATCAACCACACTAAACTACCTGCGTCCCCACTACAGGTATCAGTCACTATCTAAACCTTAACGTTACCTAATGTCATCTTCGCTAGATCCCTATCAATATAACCAAGCCCTCCCTGGCTCGGTTGTCATAGCCACCCCATAAACTATTGCGCATTTGCCCCCACCTGTGAGGGATGGTGGATTTGCCATCCCACCACATCGGGGGTCTCTCTATCAATTTTGCTCGTCCAAATTCCAACCAATTCAAAAATTTTCCATTTACTGCCAATTCTACCCACTATTACAAATTTCGTATCAAATCACTACCATCATCATCCGTCTACTTATTACATCCTCTCGGTGCGCCAATTCACGTCTACAGCCCGGCTTCGTACAGCCGAGCAATGAACGCGGATTCTTTTGTGCCGGCGGCTGGATGCGTCCCGCATTCGGGGCAGGGGCGGGGGCTTACCCGGGCCGAGATCCCACGCACCACCTCGGCGTGGAGCCACTCAATGTCCCGATCTCGACCTGCCGGCACGTCTCAATAGAAAGTGGTCGCCATGACGACCCTTCCTATCCAGCTGCCCGCTCCGCCTAGTGGAGCCCGGACGCGGCCGTTCCAAGCGAGGCACAGCGTGGATCGCGTACGGCGGTTCTTTCGAAACCGCCGTGGTTCGGATCCCCGCTGGTCCTCGCGGCACGCGAAGCTGCCCGAAGCGCACCGAGGGCCCGATTCGGCTATAAGTCGTTCTAACCTCTAACCTGGTTACCGTCGATGCTTCACCTGGATGCTTACATGCATACGCTACCCCTTTCTTGCTCATACATGCAGCCGTTTCCATGCTCCTCGTCGTACCTTTTCTTACACACCTCGGTACACTCATTCCGCTCACCGACTTGGTCACACACCTGACCACCGAACACCTTGGCACACATTCGTCGCTCGCACACCTCACCAACACACCTCTTCGCGCTCCTTTCTCGGTCACCTCCTTTGTGACAATCACAGGTGTGCTCTCACCCGCACACCCAACCACGTGCCTCACTACCAATTCCAGCGTGCATTCCCACTCACGCTCTACCATTCCAGGCGTGCATCCTTTCATTCCAGGTGTACATCCTCGCTCACCTGCCACAACCAACTCACGCTCCGTGTCACTCTCACTACTCTCACCTCCACTCTCGGTCGCGCACTCACCCTTACTCTCGACAGCGCACTCTTTCCTCATGCACCTGTCCGTTACACACCTTTCTCGCGCACACTCTTCCGCACATTGTCCCGTTACACCCTCTGTAACACTCACCACAGGCATGCATTCTCCCTTACTCTTGACAGCATGCGCTTTCCCCATGCACCCGTCCGTTACACACCTTTCTCGCGCATCTTCTTGCGCACTTTTTCGTTACTTCCTCCGTAACACTCACCACACCGCGCTTCCCTGTGCTCCCTCGCACACGCGCTACGACCGACTCACTCCTGCCGGCACACTCACTCCTCGGCGTGCACTTTTTCCTCACACACCCCATGGTCGGACATTCTCGCACACCTCTTTTTTCGCACACCTGACCTGTCGCACACTTCACCAACGGCCTCTCACGAACACCCGGATCCAAACCAATCCCCAAGCCGACTGAAGCTTTCCTCACATCATATACATTGCCACTCACCTCCGTACCTCGTCTCCGCACCTCCTTTGCCACCTGCAAACTTTATTTGGTTAGTGAGCATCACATCATGAGTTGGGCACCGACCTTGCACATATTCCATCACCTCCTCCTGGATTTCTCTTTTAGTTTCTGTTCGTCCCTTCTTAATTTCACTCACCTCTTCTTCCACTTCCTCAAATTTTTGTTTAACCTCTTTTATTTCTCGGTGCGTCTCCTCAAGTTCGTCCTCTAAGGCTACCGTGACCGTCTCTATGTGCATCCTCACCTGCCGGTCCTTTGTCTCCATTATCTCTGTCACCTCGTCCACCCTCATTGTCAGTTCCTCACGTACCATCTGACATTGCCTCTGTGTCGCTATCAAGTCATTTTTAATTTCTTTTTGTGTCGCCTTTAACCCTCCGAGTACTGCAGTGTTCCTTTGAACCTGCTCCACTAACTTAGTTTGTCCCTCTGTCAGCTGTTCCACCTCCTCCGTCAGATCTTCTATTCCCCCTTGTAACTTTGCCGTATTATTTCTCACCTCTTTCTCCATACGCTTCTCACCTCGCTTTACCTCCTCGCGTAGCCCCGAAACCTCCTCACCCACACCTCGTCGTATCTCCTCCTTCATCTCCCCCATCTCTTTTGTAGATGCCACCCTCATCTGTCCCAATTCATCCCTCTGAGCATCCAGTTTACTTTCTAACCCGATTTGCACCTCCTCTATCTGGTTTCCCATTCGTTTGATTTCCCTGGCAGATTGTTCCCCTATTTCCCGCAATTTGTCCTCCATCCTATTTTCTAGCCCCATTAACCGATTTTTCATCCCCTCTATCTGATTCTCCTGGGCAGCCATTCTATTTTCCACCCCAGTTAACCCATGTCTCACCTCTTTTATCCCGTCGTCTAACCCCTCAAAATTATTGTCTAACTTCCCAAATTTCTTGTCTAACTCCTCAAAATTATTGTCTAACTTCCCAAATTTCTTGTCTAACTCCTCAAAATTATTGTCTAACTTCCCAAATTTATTGTCTAACCCCTCACCGGTACCCCTCGCTTCGTCCCTCATTACCCCCATTTGGTTTCCCATTACCCCCATTTTTGCTTCTAGCCTCTCCATAAGGGCCCTCATTTGTATCATCATAAAAAGGTCCGAATTCCCCAGCGGCGCTGCTACGGTCACGGGCGCGGCTAGATTTGGTGCCGCTGTAACCGCGTGCGCAAAGGTGCCATTTTGCGCGCCTGATACTCCCTCAACCGCCTCCTCATTGCTCCCCTCCATTTGATCCTGGGTTACTCCTAACCCCTCCTCTAGCTCACCCACCGGCATTCGATCGCCTTGACCAGCCATGGCGCGATTTCAAAATTCGGGTTTTTCTTTAAAAAAAACAAATTTCGGCAGCTCGTAATTTTGACCAAATTTTTTTTTTCCTCTATTCGTTTTAAAAATTTGGTTCGGGCCTCGAATCCCACTCCCAGACACCAATTGTTACTGATTAACACAATTGGTGTTCCAAAATTTGGGCCTAACAAATTTAGTCCCAGGTCCGAATCCAACTCCTGACAACCAATTGTTACTGATCGCGGTTTAGATGTTATGATGACCGAGCGGTGGTGTATTACCGCGACCTAACAGGATCCCTGACTCACCCGATTCACCCAGAACTTTGGCCGTATCGCACCACAGCTGCTCAATGAGGGAAAAGACAAAAACGACGCAATGCAAGAGGAAAAGGAATAAAACGAGAAGACGTACAGACGAGTAATGGGGTTTATTATTTACACACACAAGCAAAAAGGAGCAATCAAGTTTTATTTACAACACATAAGACGCAGGTGACACAGTGCAAATTTTAGCTTACCTACAGACTTAATTAAATACCCAGGGACAGAACAAACAAAACAAACTCACGTATACAAGAAGGATGGAATGGAATGAATGTTGGAAGGAGGAATGGGAAGGTTCAGCTGGGGGCAGATGGTTCGGGCTTGATCCCGCACGGGACGTCGGCTGGACCTCGACGGCCACCGATGCCACCGCTATTTGGTCCCCGCGGGGTAACGGGTTGAAGCTGCCTGGTGGAGTCAACGCTGCCTCTCTGGCTCAGCTCAGGGCGCGTCTGCCGTCTCTGGCGCAACTGCTGGTAATGGCCCTTGGCACCTTCTCTCTCTTGGCCCTGGTGTCTCCTCACCATTGACAACTCAATGCGCCCAACACAACCACTGACCCCTCGACGCCACCACTTCTCACCACCGACTTCTTACCACCGCAACCAACGCAACCACTGACCCTCCTCTGGCAACCGACTCAGACCAACTCACTACTCACTACTCACTTCCGTTTGCGCCTTTTATAGCGCCTCCAGCGATTACGCCGCCGGCGTTTTGGACACGCCCATCGGGGTGCTCACCTCGGCCCTGGTTGGTCGCGCGACCCTCGGGCTCCGCCCTGGATGACAACGGGCGGGCACGCCCCTCCTCCCCTCTGACGAGGTGGAGACACGCCTTTCTTCTCCGACTCAAGCACATGGTCAATGGCGGTTATTGGAGGGGAGGTGATTGGGAATCGAGGGCTCAGCAATGACGAGAGGGGATGTAATATGGAAATGGAGGTTTTGGGGATGGGAAGGAAAGGGAGATTTTGGGGATGGGAAGGAAAGGGGATCTATTCTCTTTCACTGGTGCAATGGAGTATTTCAATTAATGGAAGACACAGCCTTACACTAATACACATAATAAGGATATAACTGTCAAAAAAGATATATCGTGTCGTGCATGTATGTTTTATGGACTAACTACGGGAACGCCCTTTGACCTTTATACAACCACAAACGGAGGGAGGAGGGGTGATATTTTACAACAACCTTTTACAACAACATTTTACCACAACAATAAAATAAAAATAACATTCTCATATCCACAACAATATTTTTGGTACATATGCAGGTCCAGGCACAGGAAAACAGATTTGGTTGGTACATATATTTTTATTGAAAGGTGAAAGTATCTATATAATAATACCGTAAGGACTCGACTTTGTTATCCCTTTTACGCCGAACCCAGTGACCCGATGCCCACGGCACTAATGCATTTTCCATCTACGAACCGCGCTCTTTGTTTATCACGTACAGCCATACTCGAAAAATCTGAATTCGCCGACTTTGGGACCCAAAAGTATCCGATTAACGGCCGATACGACGCCATCTTACGACACCATCGTATTGGCGTCTGCTGGGCGAAGGCGATGCGAGCCGTCCGCTGATTGGACAGTCGAGTGGTGTGATGGGTGGTGTGAACCAAATGGTCTTTATCATCATTTTAATAAAGTTAAATGGAGTGACGTTTTGGAAACGTTTTTTGAAGTTTGAAGTTTTTTCGAATCGAAGTTTTTGAAGTTTTTGAAGTTTTGATTTTGGAAACGTTAAATGGAGAAACAGTTTCACAGGAAGAGAATGTGATGCGATGAAGAAGAATCCATCTTTATTTTATTTTTTTGAACCACATTGAAGCTCCACGAAGTCAAGAATGTGAAACTACGTGAATGTAATAAAATAAAAATGTACATAAACGACACAGTTCTATGAAACAGTTTCACAGGAAGAGAATGCGATGCGATGCGATGAAGAAGAATCCATCTATTCCGCCATTTGTGCCGGTGTCATCGATCGCGGTGTACGCTAACCTCATCAGGTGGGTTTACCATAATTTCTTCCATATACTGTGATAACAACGAAGTGAAACCGATCAGCAGCCCATCAGTATCTGCTCTATTCACGGTGCTCAAGTTAATCCTTCAAATCATTTAAAAACAACCCAACGTTGACGAAGCATGGCATACGAGGCCCGTTCAAAAAGTTCACGGAACGACGTACTCTCAAAGGTCTGAGGCCAAAATGTTTGTTTTTTTTCCCCCCTTACACAACGGAAACAACAACTGGATAGGTAGGGCCGAGGCCTACGCCTACGTTTCGCTCCTGCATCTGCCACCGTTCATGATTATCAAAGTAGGCTTTACCCTGTTCACGATAAGGTAGAAATCAGTGAGGTGTATACGAAGAGATAAAAGGATGGCATTGACTTCGAGACGGTACGTGATAGTTGGCTGCGGCTGGCTGATGCCACGTTTTTTTTTTCTAAGTGCCATGGATGCTGATGGACATAATAAAGGTATCGGCTGATCTCTCATCGTAATATTACCCGATGGAAATGAACTGTTTCTTTGTTTGTCATTTCCTGTGCAATAATGTCAAATTGATAAGTCAGACATCCTTTTCTATTGTATTGACAGCTGCGCTCCTTTTCAATGGCATCGTCTATTGATATGCATGTTCTTCTTTCATATAATTTTACACATTCACAATCAGTATTTCAACTCTTGCAGACATTGGAAAGGAAGTTGACTCACAGGCCAACTCTCTGGCTCAATCACAGGCCGACGCACAGGCGATGTAATTGTGAGTAGCATTTTTGCACAAGTGAAAATTGAAAATACACGTTTTTGGTATGTGGCTATGTTATTTAGTGTTTGTTTTGTCTCTAACAATATAAAATACAAAGTCAGGAGGTGACACTTTATACACAGTGTAAGTTGGATTCTACAAAGTGTCGCCTTTTTCTTGATTTTGTTCACACAAATCCAACCCACACCATATAGTCTCATAAAAAATGGCCAGAGTGGTGCTATGCCGATTCCTATTACGAATCGCCCGAGGCGTTATAAAAGCGCACGCGGAAGCCTTTGCGAGAGAAGTCAAGAAAGAGAGAGGTTCAGAAAAGGCGCGTCAGAACGTTGGTTGGTGGTTGGTGGCGGAAAGAGTTGGTTACAAAAGAGAGTGGGAGAAGTAAAGAGGAGTGAGGCCGAGTGAAGCCAAGAAAGACAGCAAGCCTTGTGAGGGTTGAGTTGAGGAGCACAAAAAGGGACACCAAGAGTTTGCGTCGACGCCACCGAGGTTTTCCCGCCAAGAACGCGAGGAGTCGGAGCTGTGACCTCCAGCCCTGCCGTTGCACGGACCTGACCCTTCCTCCCCCTCCAGCCATCCACCTCCTGCCATTCCTATCATCATCCCCCGTGTAAGTGTGTTCGTAGTCTGTCTTTTGTCTTGTCCCTGGGTATAAGTAAGCTTGTATAAGTTAATAATTGCACTGTGTCTCTGATTCTTCTGTATATTATTTTATTATCTTTCCTTCTCCTTGGTTACTTTTGGTTGTATATAGTAAATAAATTATATTTGTATTCCTTACCCTTTGTCTTTCTTCTTCTTCACATCCTTCGCTTTAGTCTTTTCCCCATTGAATACCTGTGGCGCGATTTCGGCCAACGTCCAGGAATCGGGTTAGTCGGGGTAACTGTTCGGCCGTGGTGCCATCCGCTCGGCAAAACAACATCTTATCCGCGGTCCGTAACATTATTATTCTCAGGAAACATTTGTCTCTCCAAATATGCACATGTACACCCACCCACTTTATTATTTAATGGCAGAAGATGCTTCAAATGCACACCAGAGGTCTATAGGTCATCAGAGCCATGCCAAATCGACCAGAATGGTGGTGCATGTCTAATGGGCGGAGCTGCTTCTGACGCTGTGGGAGAGGCGTGGCCTGTAGAATGGGTGGCACTTATGACCCACAGACACAAACTCGGCTTTATATTGTTGTGGATATGAGGATCGTTTTTTTATTGTTTTATTGTGGACCCTCCTTCCTCCAGTTGTTGTGTATAAAGGTCAAAGGGCGTCCCATAGTTAGGTCATATACAATCACGTTTAGCCAATCATAGATTCCCTGCTTGTTGGTAGTTATTTCCTTATTCTGTGTATTAGGCTAAGGCTTTGTCTTCCATTAATTGACACTCCATTGCACCGAATTCAAATAGATAGATCCCCTTTTATTCCCAAAGCCCTATTCCCAAAGCCTCGATTGCCAACTGCATTCGCCGCAGCTGCTGGGCGGTTTTCACCGTGACTCCATTAGCCACGAGGTAGGCTCGGAGAAGAAGGGGGAGGAGCCGCCGAATCCAGGGCGTGGGCCACCCATCGTCATCAAAAGGGTGGAGCCAGCGAGCCCTGACCAGCCAACCAGGGCTGGGGAAACACCATCACGGGCATGGCGCGGGTTGATCTAAAAGCGCGTTATATAAGCGCGCGCGGAAGCCTTTGAAAAAGCAGTCCTGGGAAAGCACACGACGTCCCCACGGCAGCACGAAGAAGAGTCCAGACGAGCTTGGTAAAGGAAGAGGAAGGGATCCCCACGGAGAGTTGCGCCCGTTAAGAAGTTGGCTCCACCATCAGTTTTGGCTCCACCATCAGTTTTGGCTCCACCATCAGTTTTGGCTCCACCATCAGTTTTGGCTCCACCATCAGTTTTGGCTCCACCATCAGTTTTGGCTCCACCATCAGTTTTGGCTCCACCATCAGTTTGGCTCCACCGGCAGTTTGGCTCCACCGGCAGTTTGGCTCCACCCGCAGTTTGGCTCCACCGGCAGTTTTGGCTCCACCAGCAGTTTTGACTCCACCAGGCAGCTTCAACCCGTTACCCCGCGGGAACCAGATTGCGGTGGCATCGGTGGCCGTCGAGGTCCAGCCCGACGTCCCGTGCGGGATCAAGCCCGAACCATCTGCCCCAGCTGAACCTTCCCATTCCTCCTTCCAATCATTCCTGCCTGCAAATTCCCCATTCGTGTGAGTCCGTCTTTGTTTGTTCCGTCTTGGGGTACAAGTTAAGCCTGTGTAGATAAGCTAGCATTTTCACTGTGTCTCCTTGATTCCTTCTGTCTTTATTTTATTATCTTTCCTCCTCCTTGGTTATTTTGGTCCTGCAAATAGTAATAAATAATAGTCGTATATCAAACCTTTTTGCCTTCGTCTTCCTCTTCTTCACCTCTTCTTCCTCTGTCGTCTTTGTCTTTTCCCTCATTGAAGATCTGTGGCACGATTTGGCCAACGTTTCAGAATCGGGTCTAGTCTTGGTAAACGGCTCCCGCCACGGTTCGCTTCGCTCGGCGCAACATCCATTACGCTGCGGCCGTGAGCGGGGGGTGTTCCTTCGCGTACCGGGAAGCGCTGGTATTTAGGTCATAGGACTTGTGGGCCTAAAACCCTATCCAGCGCCGACCGGGCGTGGCGTCATACCCCCGGGACCACGTCGGTCAGTAACGGACGAGGGGCTTAATCCCCCCTCGAAGGGGAACCATAGGCCGATGTCGGGTCCCGTAACAATTGGTGCCAGGAGTGGGATACGGACCTGAAGCGCTTAGTGCGCTCAAATTACGAGTGGGCCGAAATTGTGTTTATAAGATCCGAAATTTGAAAAGCGTGCCATGGATGGTCAAGATGATCGGATGCCGGTGGGGGAAATAGAAGAGGGGTTAGGTGTAACCCAGGACCAGGGGGAATAAATGGAGGAGAGAAATTATGATGTGGTTGAGGAGGTTTCAGGCGCGCAAGATGGCGCCCTCGCGCACGAGGTTGCGGGTGCACAAAATGGCGCCTCGCACATGGCTACGGCGGCGGCGCCCGCTGCACAAGTGGGAGGGATTGACATGCAGGCCCTCATTGCGCAGCTGCAGGCAGCTGTACAGATGAGTATGGGGAGCCAAATTGAGGGATTGGGAGGCCAAATTGGAGGTTTGGAAAACAGTATGGGGGCAATGAGGGACGAAGCAAGGGGTACTAGTGAGCAATTAAGAGAAGGGTTAAACAATATGGGAAACAAATTTGAGGGGTTGGACAATAAATTTGAGGGGTTAAACAACGGGATAAAGGAGGTAAAGAATGGGTTAACGGGGGTGGAAAATAGAATGGCTGCCCAGGAGAATCAGATAGAGAAGGTGAAAAATGGGTTAGGGGGGTTAGAAAACAAAATGGAAAACAAATTGCGGGAAATAGGGGAGCAATCGGCCCGGGAAATTAAACAAATGGGAGCAGATAAAGGAGGTGAAAATCGGAGTAGAAGCCAAATTGGATGCCCAGAGGGATGAGTTGGAACAGATGAGGGTGGCATCTACCAAAGAGACGGGAGAGACGGGAGAGGCGGGAGAGGTGGGAGAGGCGGGAGAGGCGGGAGAGGAAATAAGACGAGGTGTAAGCGAGGAGGTCTCAGGGGTACGCGAGGAGGTAAAGCAAGGTGAGAAGCGTATGGAGAAAGAGGTGAGGAATAATACGGCTAGGTTACAGGGGGGCATAGAGGGTCTGACGAGGGGAGTAGAACAGCTGCCAGTGGGACAAAAGGAACTAGTGGACCAAGTGGAAAAGAACACTGCAATAATCGGGGGGTTAAAAGCGACACAAAAAGACATGAAGAACGAATTAATGGCGACAAAGAAGGAATGTCAGATGGTACATGAGGGGTTGACGAAGAGGTTGGACGAGGTGACAGAAGAAATGGAGACGAAAGACCGGGAGGTGAGGACGCACATAGAAACGGTTAAGGTGGCGTTAGAGGAAGAAATAGAGGGGGCGCACCGGGAAATGAAGGAGGTAAAGGAAAAATTAGAGGAGGTGGAAGAGGGGGTGAGTGAAATTAAGAAGAGACAGAGGGAAACGAAAAAGGAGATAAGGGAGGAAGTGATGGAGTATGTGCAAGGTCTGTGTTCAAATCATGATGGTCTGCTCACTAACCAAATAAAGAGTTTGCAGGTGGCAGAGGAGGTGCGATGACGAGGTACCGAGGTGAGTGGCGATATACGCGGAAATGTATATGGTGTGAGGGGAGATTGTCGGCTTGGGGGGTGGTGTAGACCCGGGTGTTCGTGAGGGACCAATGGTGAGATGTATGACTGGTCCGGAGTGTATGGAAAGAGGAGGTGTGCAAGGAGGTCTGGCTGTGGGGAGTGAGGGGGGTGCTGGTGAGCAAGGGTGTGCGGGTATGGAGTGGGTAGCGGGTTGCGGAAGGGCGACCCAGGCATCGACACCAAGAGGGGTAGTGTTTGGAGGGACGGGGGATGCGCGGGAGCCCCCCGGGAATAGCGCACTGTGGGAGGCCGAACGGTTTGGTCCCGCATTGATCCGCAAGGAGTGAGGCGCGGGGTCCGGCCTTCGGGCGCCCACAAGGTACCACTCGCGCCGTATGACGGCAAGAGTGATTTGAGGGCGTACCTGGCGCAGTTTGAGTCCGTGTGCCGAGGCAATGGTTGGAATCCGGACGAAGGTGGAGTACACCTGGTAGGGGCACTGCGCGGTGCGGCGGCGGAGGTGCTGATAGCTTTACCACCGGGTGCTCTCACCCTGCCAGCTCTCCGTGCGGCTTTAATTAATCGTTTCGGTATTGAGCAGCAAAGCGAGCTTGTTAAAGCTCAGCTTGCGCAGCGAAAACGCATGCCCCAGGAGACCATCGGGGAACTTGCTCTGACATTCGCTGCGGTGGGGATTGCACACACAGACATGGCAGCGAGTTCCCAGGAAAGCCTGGCGCTGGATCACTTTATCCAGGCCCTTCCGGATCTGGAGCTCCGACAACAGCTCGCCATGTGTCGCCCGCAGACCATGAGTCAGGCGGCCGACGCTGCAGCCCGTTGGGAGGCAGCGAGGCCCCTGGCCCGGGGAGGCGAGCGCCACGCAGTGGCGGTGTGTCAGGTAGGGCCCCCGACGGGGGCCCTGACCTGGAGAGCATGGTTCGGAGGCTGGTGGATCGGCGCCTAGCGGGACCTGGACCATGGCAGGCGGCTCCAGCGGTGGCACCCGGTAGTCCACGACAGAGTACCCCAATTCGGACGTACAGGGGGGGAAATTTGGAATACCGGAGGCAAGCACCTTACCAGGTGAGGTGTTATAACTGTGCTCGGCTGGGTCACCGTGCGTGGGAGTGCCGAGCTCCGCGCCGGGACGGTCCCCGCCCGCCGATGCCCTCAACTCCGCCTCGTATCGATCGGCCTAGCCGACCTCAGACACCCCCCCCCCCCCCCCGCCAGGGCCCGGGAAACTAGAACGTGCCGGGCATGCAGGGCAGTGTTCGGCAGTAGGGGATGGAGAAGCGCCCTCATTGACGCGACAGGTATTCATTGTGGCCAAATTGGTGCTGGTAGTTTAACAATTTGATGCAAAATTGCCGGCGTGGGGGTAGACGCCGTTGTGGACACGGGAGCCAGCGCCACGATCATCAGCCCCGTGATCCTTAATTCGAGTGCAGACGGCTGGGGTAAAATCCAGCGTCTGGAAAATCATAGTTTGCAGTTGGCTACCGGGGTAACGGCCCCGATCATAGGGCGTGGTTTTGTAACCCTCAAGTTGGGATCGGTAAAGAGAGAGATAGTGGTTTGGGTGGCGAAGGTGTGCGACCCATGCTTAATAGGGTTGGATTTGTTGACTGCCAGCGGTTGTAAAATCGACTTGAGCCGGGGGATCCTGCAATGGGGAGTGGAAGAGCTACCATTGGAGGGGGTGAGCACGGCCGAGAGGGTGGAGCTGGAGGCTCCTGAGGCCGTGACCATCCCTCCGGGGGCCGAGGCCATAGTGCCGGCCCGATGGTCAGCTCGCCCGACATGGCAGGAATCCTGCGGCCTGGTCGAACCGGTGGCAGCGCGATCCATACCTGGTTTAATCGTGGGCCGCACCCTCGTAAAAACGGACGGGCCGGTGGTGGCCGTCCGAGTAATTAACAATAACATTAGTACAGAACCACGCACTATAGTGAGGGGCACGAAGGTAGCTGGCTGCACCCCAGTTAGAGAAGTCACGTTAGTGAGGGGCAAGAACGTCCAGCCGAGCCGGCCCCAGGGGGAGCCTTCAATAAGTTATAGGAATTGGCCCGATCCCATTTGCGAGATGGTAAATCGTAGTAGCGTAGAGTTGGGAGGTACCCAGAGGGAGGCCTTACACAAACTGGTTGGGTCCCATTTGGATCTCTTCTTGTCCACCGAGGATATTGGACGTACGGGCCTGGTGAAACATCAGATCCACACCGGTGAGGCCCGGCCTATCCGTCAGGCCGCCCGACGGCTCCTCTGGAGCAAGAGGGCGGAAGCTGACGAGCAGGTTGAAAAAATGCTCGACGCAGGTGTGATCGAGCCCTCGGGAAGTCCTTGGATGTCACCTGTTGTGCTGGTTAAAAAGAAAGATGGGACCACGCGGTTCTGCGTGGACTATCGCCAGCTAAACAACGTGACACTCAAGGACTCATATCCCCTGCCAAGAATTGATGACACCCTCGATGCCGTTGCGGGCTCAAATTGGTTTTCAACTTTAGACCTCAAGAGTGGGTATTGGCAGGTGGAGATGGATCGGGCAGGGAAGGAGAAAACGGCATTTTCCACAGGTAAGGGGCTGTATCAGTTCACTGTGATGCCGTTTGGTTTGTGTAACGCCCCCGCCACCTTTGAGCGATTGATGGAACATGTACTAGGCGGCATGCCATGGCAATCATGCCTGGTATACCTGGATGACGTCCTAGTACATGCCAAAACATTCCCCCAGGCTTTAGCTAATTTGGACCAGGTGTTCGGGTGCCTCAGACAGGCAGGGTTGAAGCTGAACCCGAGTAAGTGCACCTTGTTTGCAAGAGAGGTGGCCTATCTAGGTCACGTGATCGGCCGCGAGGGGGTAAAAAACGGACCCAGACAAAATTAAAGCGGTAGAGGAGTGGCCCGCACCACGTACCATCAAGGAGGTGCGGGGATTTTTGGGACTCTGCTCCTACTACCGGCGTTTTGTGGTGAAATTTGCGGAGTTGGCCCGTCCCCTCCACCGGCTTACGGAGAAGGGGACGCGATTTAATTGGACAAGGGAGTGCCACGAGGCCTTCCAAAAATTGAAGGGGTGTTTAAGATCCGCACCCCTTCTCGCTTACCCCACTAGCGACGGGACATTTACCCTGGACACGGATGCGAGCCAGGAAGGATTGGGCGCAGTTTTGTCTCAGACACAGGAGGGCGTGGAGAGAGTGATTGGTTATTATAGTCGGGCCTTAAGTAGGCCCGAGCGAAATTATTGTGTTACTCGCAAAGAGTTATTGGCTATGCTGGCTGCCATGAACCATTTCCACCCGTACCTGTACGGGCGGAAATTTTCGGTTCGAACTGACCATTCCTCCTTGCAATGGCTCCTTCGGTTCAAGGAACCGGAGGGCCAAATTGCAAGGTGGTTGGCAAAGTTGCAGCAGTACGATTTTGATGTGACCCATAGGGCCGGGAAGGCCCATGGTAATGCAGACGCACTCTCTCGGCGTCCTTGTCTGGGGGAAAACTGCAAATTTTGTCAGGATGCACAGGTGTGCAACTGAACAGGTGTATGGAGCAGTGTATGAGTGAGTGATGGTGATGTGTGCTGTGTTGACCAAATGGTCCAGGGAGGAAGGAGGGTGCAGGTGGCACCAGGTGAGATTGCACAGGTGTGCAACTGCAGGTGTGTGGAATACATGGAGTGTGGAATATATGGAGTATGGAATGGATGGTCGTGGAGTGAGTATGGTGGAAACTGTGGAGTGGAGTGGATGGTGCGAAGGTGTGAATGGGGGAAGAATGGACCCCCATCACGAATACCCAGGGAGGGTAGTCTAAGAGTTAGGTAGAGGGTATAGGTAAATTGTGGTTGGATATTGGCATCTGTGGTGTTATTTTCCTTATATTATTTTCTGAATATATCTGAAGTCTAGTGCTGTTAGCCAGATTCAAAATCCCGTCTCGGAACCGTCTCGATAAATTTTCAATTTTCATAACGGGATCTCGGATCGGCTCGGTTCCTGACAAAGTAATACATTTATATACAAAATAAAAAAATAAAAAAAAATATATATATATATAAAGCTTCAAAAATAATGGAATTTCATGAGAATATATAAACAACAATGAAAAAAATTCATTTCTGATGTCGAGTACTTAAATTCCGACTTAGCTTCCATTTACCGGGATGAAATAAAATACACCGCCTACATGCAGATGATCGGCCACCGCTAACGCTAAGCGTTCAATATAGCGTGCTCACCGACCTGACGCACGTCCCACTACCCGTAAGTTTAGCAACCCATTCATCGTGAATCCCCGATGAAGCCTAATAACAATAACATGTATATCTTCCACGAAAGTTTTGTTGAATTATCTCACCGGGACCGAGTTATCTCATTACAGTTTGTATTGTCGTGTAATTTCTTGATCGGAATGTCAGAGAGAGGGAGAAAATGTTTCTGCCCAGGCATATTCGAGTCCCGGTTGGAGTTTCATTATCATTTTGTGAGTTGTGATCGGGTGCCGTTGTAACCCGGATGTTCCTCTGTTTCGCGCACGGAATCAACGGCATCAGAGCAGGTGGGCGCTGATTCGCTCAGAGCGATCACGTGATGACGCTATGACGCTATGAACGCTATGACACTATAAAAAAAAAAAATCGCTCGCTTTGCCAAGGGGCTTGCTCCCCCCCCCCCCCCCCGTTCCCTTCCCCTCCCCGTTCCCTTCCCCTCCCCCACCCGGCAATGCTGGGTACTTCTGCGAGTAAATTATAAAGCAGGCGGTGTAGTGATTACCCACCCCACCCCCCCTCCCCTCCCCTCCTTATTTTGACTCTGTGACTAAAGTAAACGTAATCAACTTATCAGGCCTAAAGTGGAGATAAGATAACCAAAATACTTTCACATTCAAACCGTCAAACCCCCCCCAACCCCCCCCCCCCCCCCCCCCAGAGGCCCGAGTCCTTATCTTCACAATTGTTATCGCCATGCTGTCTTATCATATTCGTTATCTTAAACGCCAAGATAGAAACAAATTAACTAAAAAAGCCATTGAAAAGTTTGAATGTGAACTCATTCTGGAATCTTGAAGTTAATTCGTACAAAACGAACATTAAACTCATTTTTTCAGTCTAACACGATGGATAATGACAACATAAAGCAGAGCGAAAAGCAATGTCAGGAAATAGTGTACTTTATATATTACGACATTACGTGTACAATCCGAAATGCATTATAGGCTTATAAATATGACTTAAGTTATGTACAGCAATGAAAAACGACAAACTGTAAACATCAAGTCATCAACACATTATGTGTTGGGTCATTGCGATCGCGCAGCGGCATGTTTGCAGTGCATTGTTTGTTGACAAGGGGAAAATCCTGGAACAGTGAGTTTACTTTATCTATCATCGTTTGTGTCAGTTCAGCTGCACCAGGATTTTTTTACCGAGAAATTGCGTCAATCAATTTATCTCGGGACCGTCCCGAGACCGTCTCGAAAGCCGAAACCGCCGGGATTTCGTCCCGGTCTCGGCTCGGTTGACAGCCCTACTTCCTGTCCCCGTACAGGAAATATATATGCAATTATCCCGGCATACGCCTACACATACTAACTTAAAGGTACATAGTGGGTTCTAGCTATCGCGACATCCCAGAGCATTTTACCTACTCAGATCTACTCTGCTCTACATATTGCTCTTCCAAATTCATAACACAGCCCCCCCCACCCCCCTGGAACCGTAGCTCCTGCAAGGTTCACCGCAGGCGCGACCATTCCAGCCTTAACACTTACTGTCACACACTTAATTAACCTATGAAATAAATCAGGAAGGGCTGTGGGAAGTGAGTCGGACTACCTACCTACACTTCCTTAACATGCTAAACCCCTTAACCATCATGCAAGTATGTACATTTTCTTCATTGTTCCTGTGGAGGGAGGAAACAAACAACACAACAAAACTCCTACCTTATCCACAAACTTAACCATCTTTCCAAAAACTCAAAACTCTAACCTTTGTACATACCCCAGTCTACAGACCGCGTCCCCCGGTAGATGCCACAAGACACAACCTTACCTGTGGGGCCATCCCAATGCACCCCCTAAATTTCCACGGGCCCTGTCCAGATGTTGCAGGTGAGTGACATGGCTCGGTGGATTTCACCCACATTCATGCAACACAGACCCCTTAACCGCTCATCCTCATTCCAAAAATCATCAAGGCATTTCAAAAGTCAACAAAGCACTTATTTCAATACACCCCCCTGCAGGACCATGGCATTGATGTCATTCGTGTGCGTGTGTGCATTCCTCAACTAGGCAGCGGGGAGGTACCACACAAAAAGATGGTGGGGGCGCATCAGGCTGTGGTACCCGCAATCCCAAAAACAAGTCAACCGACTTACAAGTTCATTGCCCCCCCCCCCACCCCCCTTTACCTCTTGGCCCCGTGACAGCCCAACAGCCCCTTTCCGCCGTTACCTCGCCGGTGAGGATCTCCACACACACCAGGCTCCTTTGCCTCCTGCTTCCGCGCAGCAACACGGGTCACCGGGGGACTTCCTCACCCCGCGGCGCCCAACCAGACCCTCCACCGACGAGCTCCAATTTCCAGTTACCACCGGCTGCCAGGGGTAATTGCCGCAGAGGGGGGCCCGCAGGCATTGCTCCTCAGAGCTTGCTCTGTACCTGCGGACACACACACCTTCCCCACCCACAAGACCCCAAAACACACTTCCTCCCCCACTGCCATTCAATTCTCCGCACAACTCAGCACAATTCAGTACAATTCCATAAACAACAACAACATGCATTTTAAGGCCATTTTCCCTGCTAGAGCGGGGGTTAGCCTTGCGGTCCCCATGACAATCTTCTCCATTTTGCCCTATTTTCTGCATCTCTCCTTGTTAACCCCCTTGCCCGCATTTCTTCTTCCACCATCTTTAGCCAAGTCTTTCTCGGTCTTCCCCGTCCTCTACTTCCTTCTACATCAATTTCCATCACTCTTCTCAACCAGTCACTTTCATCCTTCCTCAACACATGACCAAACCATCTCAGCCTGTTCCTCTTCACAGCATCAATCACAGGCAATATTCCCATCATCTTACGCAATTCATCATTTGTCTTCCTCTCTCTCAACGATACTCCGCACATCCATCAAACCATTCGCATTTCCACCCTTTCCAGCCTTTGTTGCTGCTCTACGTTCATTACCCATGTCTCGCTCCCATAAATCATAACACTTCTCACACATGCAGCATACACCTTTCCCTTCAGCTTCAGTGACACTCTCCTCCTCATCAGCACGCCACTCAGTTCCCGAAACTTCTTCCATGCACATCTCACTCGAGCAACCGTTGCCGAGTCTGATCCACCTTCTCCATTCAGCATGTCTCCGAGGTAGCAAAATGTTTTCACACCTTCCAGCTTCACGCCGTCTCCAAGATCCAACTCAACATTTCCTCCATCTGCAGCTCCCTCTGTGCACACCTTACATTTGAATGTAGCTGCCACACTGGTAAATGACCCTCTCAGACCACTACATTTTTGATGAACCCACTCAGCGCACATTGTACATTGAATGGAGTTCACTCCGACACCCTTCCTGCACACAGCACACGGCCACTTCCCAGTTCTTTCCACCTCACCACATGCTTTACCACTTGCCATCACCTTCGTCTTTCCGATATTCACCTTCAGACCTTTTGTCTCCATACATTCCTTCCACTTGTTCATCTTTTCCTTCAGTCCATCCATACTTTCCGCAATCAACACCAGATCATCTGCATACAACAACTCCCACGGTAAACCCTCCTTTACGTTCTGAGCCAGCACCTCCATCACAGCTACAAATAGTAGTGGACTTAGTACCGACCCCTGATGCACTCCCACCTTCACCTCAAACTCACCACTGTTCCCGTCCTTCGTCCTTACAGCTGTGCGCGCTCTTTTGTACATTGCCATCACTACTCTGATCAACCATTCCTCCACTCCTAACTTCCTCAATGCCCATGTCAATACTTTGCGTGGAACCCTATCGAATGCTTTCTCCAGATCAACAAACCCAAAAAACAACTTCTTCCTCTTCTCCATGTACTTCTCCTGCAACTGCCTCACAATGAAAAGCGCATCTGTCGTTCCTCTTCCTGGCATAAATCCAAACTGCATTTCGTCGATCTTCACTTTCTTCCTTATCCTCCTCTCCAACACCCTTTCCAATACCTTCATTCCATGCTCCAATAACTTTATCGCTCGGTACGAGCCACACTCCAGAGGGTCACCTTTCCCCTTGTATAGAGGGACGAGGGTACTCAGTTCCCAATCCACTGGAATGCGGCCTTCTTTCACCACCAGATTACAGATCTCTGTCATTCTCTTCACACCCCAACTTCCTGCTGCCTTCAACATATCTCCCACAACTCCCGTCGGCCCTCCCGCTTTTCCACTCTTCATTGCTGTTATCGCTTCCTCAACGTCCTTCTCAGTTATCTTCTCTGCCGGTCCTAAAACTGGGTTACTCTCTATGTTGCCATCCCATTCATTCTCTGTATTCAACAGCATTTCCATATATCTTTTCCATCTTCCTTTAATTCCATCTGGGTCGACAACGATTTGTCCCACTTCATCCTTCAAGCAACTCACCCCCATCACGTCACACCTCTCTTTCGCTATGTGCTTTGCAATCCTGAATACTGCTTTCTGACCCTCTTCTGAATCCAAGCGTTCTCCGAACATTTTCCTACATGCCTCCTGCGCCTTTGCTACCTCTTTCTTTGCAGCCTTCCTGGCTGCCTTATAACTTTCATGCTCTGCTGTTATTTGCTCCGCTGTCGTGTGTTATTTGCTCCGCTATGTGCTAAATTCCATAGATGGTGTAAAAGGTGTTACAAGGCTTGCCATGGCCTGCTACATGTGAAATCCCCCTGTTCACATTTAAACCATCACACATTTCCAAAAGCACATTTCCAAAAGCACAATTATCACCCCTCATTATCTCCAATAATCATCACTCACTCTCACTCACTCCCACATCACTCACATCACCAGCACATCTCTACCAAATTTCGTCCTTGTCACATACGCCACATCTCTGCCAAATTTCGTCCTTGTCACATACGCTACTTCTCTGCCAAATTTCGTCCTTGTCACATACGCCACATCTCTACCAAATTTCGTCCTTGTCACATACGCCACATCTCTACCAAATTTCGTCCTTGTCACATACGCCATATCTCTGCCAAATTTCGTCCTTGTCACATACGCCACATCTCTGCCAAATTTCGTCCTTGTCACATACGCCACATCTCTGCCAAATTTCGTCCTTGTCACATATGCCACATCTCTGCCAAATTTCGTCCTTGTCACATACGCCACATCTCTACCAAATTTCGTCCTTGTCACATACGCGAAATCTCTGCCAAATTTCGTCCTTGTCACATACGCCACATCTCTGACAAATTTCGTCCTTGTCACATACGCGACATCTCTGCCAAATTTCGTCCTTGTCACATATGCCACATCTCTGCCAAATTTCGTCCTTGTCAAATTCGCTACATCTCTGCCAAATTTCGTCCTTGTCACATACGCCACATCTCTGCCAAATTTCGTCCTTGTCACATACGCCACATCTCTGCCAAATTTCGTCGTTGTCACATACGCTACATCTCTGCCAAATTTCGTCCTTGTCACATACGCTACATCTCTGCCAAATTTCGTCCTTGTCACATACGCCACATCTCTACCAAATTTCGTCCTTGTCACATACGCTACATCTCTGCCAAATTTCGTCCTTGTCACATACGCCACATCTCTGCCAAATTTCGTCCGAATCCGTCCATAACTTTTTGAGATACATTGTTCACAAACAAACAGACAAACAGCGGTGAAAACATAACCTCCAACCACAATTGGTGGTGGAAGTAATTAGCTTGCCAAGCAAGCCGTTCCGTATTAACCATTTCAATGGATCATGCTTGCTTGAGTGCTTAAGCCGCTTGGCGAGCGATCTAGAAGCTGATTGTTAATGGAACACACTGTTGTATGTTTTTTTTAATGGAACACACTGTTGGATGTTTTTAGTCCCCTCCTGGTGTACACCGAAGGGGACTATAGGTTTGCACGCCGTCCCTCCGTCCGTCAGTCTGTCAGTCCGTCAGTCCGTCACGCAAAGAACAGTTTTCCGGACTTTTTTCTGAACGCTTAATGCTAATGATTTCAAACATGGCACATGGTTTCCTCATGATAAGTTACAGATCGAGTTCGAACTTCACGACGTTTCGATCATTATTGACAAAGTTATGGCACTTTGAACTTTGGGAATTCTGATAATTGTTCTTTGGATAGTTTTGATAGTTCTTTGGGATCAGATCAGTGGCATTTTAAGTTTTAATTTCCTTTAAAAACCAATTTCTCTGCAATAATCGGACAGATTGAGATCAAATTTTCACCGTAGGAGGGACTCGGTCTGTAGAATATTTTAATGGTAATTATGACGTCACAGGTCACGTGGTTCGGCCGCCATATTGTTTTTCGTGAAAACACGAAAACCCATTTTTCTCTGCAACGGCTGAACAGATCGAGGCCAAACTTTGCAGGCAGAATCGCATATCCATGACGAACAAAAAAGTCAACGAACATGACGTCATGCATCACATGGTTTCAGAGTTATGACGTTTTTAAGCATGAACCTTTAAAACCGAGCTCCTCCCTCATTTTTGATCCAATCGAGGGGAAACGTCACAGATCTGTTCAGCATGTCAATCTACAAAAATGTCCTTTTGGAATTTGTGATAGGGCACGTGGTTTGGCAGATATCGTTAATTAAACGAATTTTTTTTTTTTTAAATGGATATCTCTTGTTTATTCTAGAGTTCTCCTCAACCCGCACCGCACGCCCTCAGCCTCGTCTGAACGTCAAAAGCACGACACAGCACGCGCTTTCCGGAGGGGCGGAGCCAAGCCGAGCAACATATATATACACATCGATCAATGATCGTGTACCGGAAAATATAATAAATTACTGATATTTAGCGACTCAAAAGGTTCTTTATCAACAACTTATTTTCTCGTGCTTCTGCTGACCTGTCTGCAAGGTGTATAAATCGAAGTCCCGAGTGCGAATCACAGGTGAGCCCATCCTGAGGTAATTAGCGATTGGGAACGATTCGGAACCTGTGGATAAATAACCCTTGGTAATTTCCCCAACAGTTTTCCGGACGACAGACTACCGGTAGGGGACATGTATTGCAGCGCAATACTCAGAATGCTTGTTTTTCTGGGGTTGTTTGCAGATTTAATACAGTTCCGATGAATGGGAATCCATCGCCAGGAGAATGAACGAACGATGGAATTAATTATTTTACAAGAATGAAAACTTGCATTATTCGTTCAACGAAATGAAAATTTAAATATTAAAAAAGCAGCTTTTAATTAAAAGTGTTCAAATCGTAAATGTTGATGATTGTTTTAATTGTGAATTATCCTATTTTAATATCTTGTTTTATCATTAAACTGTTAGGATTTTAAAATGTCATTGTCCGTTTTGTGACCATTGTTCCCATGGTGACCAATGTTTCATTGTTACATACTTCGAACTCACAAGCGCTGCTCCTTATGTTGTTCGTGAGAACCATGAAGTGTGCGTCATCTCTGATCATGCCCTCAGTACTCGTACTCTCCATCTGTACAATCTTGTATCCAATTATTAACCCACATAAAACGGTCTTCAAAGGGGTGAGTTTTAAACGTCGACTTTGTTCATCTCATGTAATTCCCTCGACTTTTGTCGACCGACCGAGTTCCCTTTGTTTAAATCTGGCGATCTGATCTGATCTGATCTGAAATCACTTTTCACACCAAACCTTTCCTGTCCCTCCCCTGCCAGTACAAACCTGTCCATACCATCGCCGAAGGGATTATGAGTTTGCCTTTCCTGGTGTAGTTAATACCTGTAGTTAATTTCCTGGTGTAGTCCTGCCAGTCCACACTTGTTGATTCCAATTGACTGTCGCTCATCAAGTCCGACCAAGAACACCACAAATTTCATCCCAAACGACTATCGACAAAATGCTCCCTGAGTGCTCCCTAACCCTCAACATTCACCACGATTTCAGTGAAATCGCTTTGATTAATTCTCAATTCTCGTTTTCTTGTCACAATCACACAGGTACCAGCTCCTCAGAAAAATCATGAGTTTTTCAACTCTATGTGGAATAAAATTTCCAACTTACATTCCACCTCCTTTCTGAAGGTATGATCTTATCCACACCACTCCAGAAACGCACACTTTCATCCCAGAGGATATAAATGCCACCAGGACAGACACGCACAGCCAACCAAGTGTGTCCACACTTGGTAATAGGCCAGGACAATCACATACGTACCCACACATCCCCCAGAACACATCTTCGACTGATGAGGGATAACTGACCATTTGTGGTCGTTTCCATTAAATAACTGACAATTTGAAGATTCATGTTGTTATTTTGGATATAATAATGCCAAACAAACTCCCTGAAGAACTTCAGCCTTTGTTTGGGGATAAATCTTCAAGAAGGAAACACTAACCTGTAAATCAGATAATTTGGCTTATATAAGGTTAATGGGGATAAAAAGATTCAGGATAGGGATGGGAGGAGGACCTTTTACCTTTCCATGTCTTTCCAAACACTTATGATCTTCCCCTTTTCAAAAACTCAAAAACTCTTGGACTATTCTCTCCTTCTTCACGTTTATATCAATGCAGCTTTTTTATTTAGGTCCGGCCTCGATGCGGACCACATAGTCCGTGCCTGAGGCCTTCCAGAGAAATAAATAAATAAAAACCACCAGGTTGAAACCCTGGACCGTTCGTTGTCTCATTCTCCTTTTGTCTGTGTGCATGTCTATAAGGCTTTGATTTAGTAGGCGTGAGTCTATCTGTCTAGTTTGTCTTCGACTCGGCGTCATGACCGCATTCTTTGCCTTGTGTCGTGTTTTGCTTTTTTGCATCCCCATTACGTTTCATTGTCAATTAAATATGTATTTGTCCTTATTCCTGTGACTATTTGGATTACAGACGTGTATATTGGGTATTAAGGTATTTTCGAAAAACTAGGCGCACCAAATCCTCTGCACGTAGATGGTTAATATTATGATGAAGGTTAATACATGATTCGGGCGCGTTTGCTAATGCGTCTCCTTTCGGACCTGACCTGATCCCGCCATATTTTTGGCAGCCCTGCCTGCCGATGCCAAGACCAATCCAGCTCTCTCGGGCGGCTTGTGCAGGCATTTGTGAAAATATTTTATTCGACATCTCTGATCTACAAAACCTGCCCATTCATGTCTTTGTTCGGCTCTGATTGGATAACTTAAATGAACGTTGAATGTGTGCTTCAAGTGCTACTTTCACCTGCACTGAGCCTCAGCTTTGGGTGACATTTGATCATCCTTAACCTGCTCGTGTGTGAATGAACTAAAGTTATGTCAATTTAATTATTACCTTGATAAACTAGTATTCAAATTAAATCCTGGTGCATCTGGTCAAATCCGTTTCTGGTGTTTGCTCCCCCTCCATCCCCTCCCTTACCTCAAACGGCTACACAGCTGACTCCGCACGTGAAAAAGCTGAATGCCTCAACTCTGTGTTTGCCTCAAAATCTTCTGTCCCAAACCCGTCTTTCTCTGCACACACCTTAACCAGTCGTACCCAGTTGCTCCTGGACTCTGTGTCCTTTCCTCCTGACAAGGTGGAAAAGTTTCTGTCAAACCTCGACTCTGATTCTACAACTGGACCAGACGGCATCAGCCCACGGGTCCTAAAATCCTTCTCTGCCGCTCTATGTTCACCCTCTCTCTGTTCTTTTCACCCTCTCTTTTGCTCAAGGTCATCTGCCAGCATCTTGGAAATCAGTAAACATTACCGCTTTACACAAAAAGATGCAAAAACAGATCCTAGCAACTACCGGCCAATCAGCATTCTCCCAATTGTCAGCAAATTCATGGAATCCATCATTGCTTCGGATATGAAATCTTTCCTCTTCTCCAATGGCTTGATCTCTGATCATCAATTTGGATTCAGACCTGGTCATTCTACTCTGGACATGTTGCTTCTGCTGTCTCAACAATGGATGGAGGTCCTCAATGCCAAACAGGAAATCAGAGCTGTCTCCCTTGACATATCATGTGCCTTCGATATGGTCCGGCACCCCGCTCTGCTCACCCAATTCTCCTCCTATGGTTTCCATGGAAATCTCCACGCATGGCTGGCAGACTTCCTCTCTAGTCGTAGTCAACGTGTGGCCCTGAATGGGTTTCTCTAATCTCCCCTTCCTGTCCAGGCGGGAGTTCCCCAAGGCAGTGTTCTGGGCCCTGTGCTTTTTCTTGTCTTCATCAATGATCTCTCCGACTCTCTGAAAAATCCTCTCTTTCTCTTTGCTGATGACTCCACTCTCTGCCGCTCCATACCTCATCCCTCAGATTGGAAGTCTGCAGCCTCCTCACTCTCTGAAGACCTGGACAAAATCACAGACTGGTCAAACAAGTGGAACATGTCTTTCAATCCTGACAAATCTCACACTCTCACTATGTCTCTCAGAAAAGACCGACTGGACAACCCTCCCATCTACTTTCTCAACAATCCTCCCCAAGAAGTTCTGTCACTCAAGCTTTTGGGTCTCACTATCTGCCATGATCTTTCCTGGGAAAACCACATTTCCAAGTTGGCCTCCAATGCCAGTTGCCGACTGGGCATCCTCCGTTGTGCGAAGTCCTTCCTTGGCACACCTGAGCCCTTCACCACACACAAGGATTTCATCCACAGCTCAATGTAATACTGTTCTCCACTCTGGCCTGGTGCTTCTGCCTCACACCTGGCTCGTCTTCACGCTGTTGAAACCAAAGCTTTCAGAATCATTGGAATCTCCCGCGATGAAGCTAAGGGCCTCTGAGGGCCTTTCACTCACTCACCGCATGCAGGTTGATGGTCTTTCTGTCTTCCACCGACTCCTCTCCAGCCTAGCTCCCCCAGCTCTGGCTGTGCTCTGTCCCCCAAATATTCCTACAGGTCGCACAAGATCTGCCAGCAACCCTCTTATGGTGAAATTGTCAAAATCAAGACTCTCTGCTCACCTTCCCTCCTTCATTCCTCTTTACTCCCGCCTCTGGGACAAACTCCCTCACTCTCTTCAATCCCACTCCTCCCTCCAGGTCTTTAAATCAGCTGTTTACCACCATCTCTTGTCTTCCCCCATCCAAAACCTTGATCTCTTCTACCCCCGTTAATTCACCCCAAGATCCACTGAAATACCGACTTCTTTCCTGGAAGGAAGTTCTGGCAGTGTCCATGTGTTTTTTCCCTCTCCCACCCCCCTTTCCCACGCCTCCTCCCCAAGCCCTCTTCCTCCCACAGATCTCCCGATGTCCCTGTTCTCAAATGTTGTACTTATGTGCTTCCCTCTCTCTCTCCCTGTCTTGTCTCCCGCTCCCTTTATCATATGTTTTATTTGTCTGTTTCTCTTTTTGTGATTAATGTTAGCTCTTACACGAGCCTCGATCTTGTATACGAAAAAATATATATATATAGAAATCATAGGATGAAAGACATCCATGCCACAGTAATCCATTGCAGATCATCAATTCGAACCTGCATCCACAATATAAAGACCTTTGCACCAAGATCGAAATACCAAGCAGGTAAACCCAAAACTAAGGGTTTATTTGTATGAACATTTCAACGTTTTGAGATTGTTTAACATTATTTTAAAATGTTTTCTCACTTGGATAGTTGTTGCAGTTTGGTGCTGCTTCTTCAAATCCTTCCTGGCCAGGTGTCCTCGGTAACCTGCTTGAATTGTTACAACGGCTTCTTCCTTTGACGGGTCTTCCAATAAACTATTCTTCATCCCGATTACATCGACCTCATGACAAGACTCCAAGTCATTGTAAAATGAAGATACTTCCTTGGTGGTTTTAGAAGAGACATGTGAATTGCTGCCACCATGATGACCCAATTGGGGGCGAATTACTTTGCCCTGCTGAACCTGGTGCTGGTACTCAAGAGCTGATTCTCGATCACCTTCGAGACTTGTACGTGAACTTTGAGCGCTTGGTCTGTTGTCATGCAGCTGATGGCTCTGAGAACTCAATCTTCTGGAATTCATTTTGTTCTCAACTTCGTCTTGAAAAGTAACGGTGTATTTGACATTGTGGCTTTTCTTCAGCTTGTTCCCTGCCATGCATCCATTGTAGTTTTCCTGCAGAGAAAAGGACAAATAAAAATGACAGAAACTTAATTCAACCCGTAACAGTGAATGAGTATTTGGATTAACATCATTTGGAGATGGTTATCAACGAATAAACAAACAAGAAGACTTCATGCAAAGCAGATACTTGCAAAATCTACCTCCCTCCCAAAAAAAGGTAGCCATTGATCCATCAAATTGTCCATTTCATCAAGATTAATATTGACGATCTTGATTAAAGTTCAGATGCACAGAATAGGATGAAACCACAGGATGAAACACAGGATACGACACAGGATGAAAAGTTACGATTTTTCAGATGAAAATGAATGATTTTAGAAGTTTGACCTTTGACCTTTTGACCTAAAAAATCGTTGGTTTCCCAATTTAGTGACTCAATGTGCAAATGCTGTTCAATTTTCAAGTCAATTGGATGAAAAATGGCGATTTTAGAAATCTGACCTCCAGATGACCTTTGACCTCAAAATCAATAGGCAACTTGTGAGGACCTCTACAACTTGGTGAAGTTTCATGACGACCGGTTTAGAATTGTGACCTGTCAGCAAGTGACAAACAGGCAAACAGACAGACAGACATAACAAACACAACCGACCAATTAAAAAAACAAAACAAAAAACACTTTTAGAGGCCATTTTTCCCCACAAAGTGGGGGTTGGCCTTTTTCAGGGACCGTGGTTGTTGTTGTTTTTGGTCCCCTTTTTGAAGCAATGTTTTACGGCCGGATGCCCTTCCTGCGCCAACCATTTTTGTCGCCTTTTACGACAAGCAGGGAATTACCAGTGAACTGGTACTCAATTTGCCGACCTCGGAAGGATGACAGGCTGAGTCAACCCCCCTGGCGTTAATTCAGCGATCGACCGGAATTCGAACCCAGGATCCTCGGATCCTAAGCTGGCACCCTAGCCGCTAGCCCAACACCGACCAATATACTTGAAAAATATTTGATTTTGCAAGTAATAACTAGAACGGCACTCAGTCGAGAGCATACCTCCGCCTGGTTGGCCACATCACTCAATGGTGAAGAATCACTTTTAAAATTCTACTAGCTGGATCTGGATCTTCACCAAAATTGAATCGATTCTTCCTTGTCACACATACGTCGGAGAGAAAGGAAAGATTTATTTATTATACCCAACAGAGACCTGTTCAGCATTCCTATCTGAACCCAAAATCCCGTATACTGTGTTGGTTTGTTGGTTTGAACCCGTATACTACTCCATCTCCAGTGGCCTGCAAAAGTATTCACCCCCCTACCAATAATGCCATATTTAGATCAATTACGAATTATATAGAAACAATTTTTCCAAATTAACTTTTTATTCATAAGTGCCGAGGTCAAACTAAACACTGTTTTAGCTGAAGGAGGTTACATGTCAGGAATACCTGCAAAAAACATGTATAAATCAAAATTCACTGGTTGCAAAAGTATTCAGCCCCTTAGGTCAGTACTCGGTGGAAGCACCTTTTGTATTAATGACTGCTATGAGTCTTTTTGGAAAGGTCTCTATCAGCTTTGCACAGTGAGATGGTGAAATCTTTGCTCTAGTTCTGCCAAGGTTGATGAAGATCGTCGATGGACTGCAATCTTCATGTCTTGTTCCATTGGGTTCACGTCAAGACTTTGACATGGACTGGGCCATTCAATTACATTTATTCTCTTCTTATTCAGCCACTCCAGTGTGGCTTCAGCTTCGTGTTCAGATTATTGTCCTGCTGATATGTGAATCTCCTATCCAGTTTCAGATTCATGGTTGGCTCAAACAGGTTTTCATCAAGGATTCTCCTGTACTCCTGCAACGTTCATTGTCCCATTTATCCTGACAAGGTTGCCAGTCCCTGCTGATGAAAAGCAGCCCCATAACATGATGCGGCCACCACCATGGTTTCTTTTTTTTTGTATACAAGATTGAGGCTCTTGCAAGAGGCTTGACAGTAGGGATGGTGCTGACTGGGTGATGTGCGGTGTTAGGATTGCACCAGACATAACGCTTTGAATTTAGATCAAAAAGTTACATTTTTGTCACGCTGACCATAAAACTGTTCTCCACATGCCCGCAGTATCATTAAGATGCTTTTTCGCAAACTTTTAGTTTGTGTCCTGCCAGTATTTTTCATGACCTAACCGTATATTATTTGGTGGTGAATCAAAGTTCATAAAAAGCAGTATCCACTTTTCACAAACATACAAGCTTTTAGACACGTCTTTTTCAGTAATGCCTTCTTTCTTCCACCTGTGCACGGAGGTCTGGATGGGCGACCTGATCTGTGTGGAGTTGGTGGTACGATACGTCTTCCACTTCTTAATGATCAATTTCACCAAACTCAAAGGAATAATGAGTGACTTTGAAATCTTCTTATAACCTTCTCCTGAACAGTGCTTCTCCACCACATTCTGTCTGACTGCTTCTCCACCACTTTCTGTCTGACGTCTTTTGAAAGCTCCCTGGTCTTCATGTTTACCTCATTGGTTGACCAAATGAGTTGCACCTTAAAACTCCTTAGATATAAGTGGGGGAGCTTACTTTTTAGGTGAAACCACCGATGCCATACATGTGAAACCTATTATTCTAATTTGGTAATCTTTCAAACAAATGATGGGTTCCTGTAGTGATTTATGGTTAATTAGGCAAAGGGTTTGAATATTTAGGGAGGACAAAAAGACGTTTGAGGTGCTCAGACTCCAATATAATTATTTTTTATACAAAAAGCAACCGTCAAACACACTCTTCCTTCTTCTGGCTAACCCGGTACCGGAAATCCCTCGATCAACCAGAACTCAAGCATATTTACATATTATCTAACCAAAGGCAAGAAAGATGATGCTGCTACAGTTCTCCCCATCCTGGAGAATTAATTGAATGGAAGACAACAACAACAACAGGCATTTTAAGGCCATTTTCCCTGCAAGAGCGGGGGTTAGCCTTACGGTCCCCATGACAATGTTCTCCATTTTGCCCTATTTTCTGCATCTCCCCTTGTTAACCCCCTTGCCCGCATTTCTTCTTCGACCATCTTTAGCCAAGTCTTTCTCAGTCTTCCCCATCCTCTACTTCCTTCTACATTCATTTCCATCACTCTTCTCAACCAGTCACTTTCATCCTTCCTCAACACATGACCAAACCATCTCAAACTGTTTCTCTTCACAGCATCCATCACAGGCTCTATTCCCATCATCTTTCGCAATTCATCATTGGTCTTCCTCTCTCTCAATGATACTCCACACATCCTTTGAACCATTCGCATTTCCACGCTTTCCAGCCTTCGTTGCTGCTCTACGTTCATTACCCATGTCTCGCTCCCATAAATCATAACACTTCTCACACATGCAGCATACACCTTTCCCTTCAGCTTCAACGACACTCCCCACCTCGTCAGCACACCACTCAGTTCCCGAAACTTCTTTCATGCACATCTAACTCGAGCAACCGTTGCCGAGTCTGATCCACCTTCTCCATTCAGCATGTCTCCTAGGTAACAAAATGTTTTCACACCTTCCAGCTTCACGCCGTCGCCAAGATCCAACTCAACATTTCCTCCATCTGCAGCTCCCTCTGTGCACACCTTACACTTGAATGTAGCTGCCACACTGGTTAATGACCCTCTCAAACCACTACATTTTTGATGAACCCACTCAGCGCACATTGTACATTGAATGGAATTCACTCCGACACCCTTCCTGCACACAGCACACGGCCACTTCCCAGTTCTTTCCACCTCACCACATGCTTTACCACTTGCCATCACCTTCGTTTTTCCGATATTCACCTTCAGACCTTTTGTCTCCATACAGTCCTTCCACTTGTTCATCTTCTCCTTAAGTCCATCCATACTTTCTGCAATCAACACCAGTTAATCTGCATACAACTCCCACGGTAATCCCTCCTTTACGTTCTGAGCCAGCACCTCCATCACAGCTACAAATAGTAGTGGACTTGGTACCGACCCCTGATGCACTCCCACCTTCACCTCAAACTCACCACTGTTCCAGTCCTTCGTCCTTACAGCTGTGCGCACTCTTTTGTACATTGACATCACTACTCTGATCAACCATTCCTCCACTCCTAACTTCCTCAATGCCCATATCACTACTTCACGTGGACCCCTATCGAATGCTTTCTCCAGATCAACAAACCCAAGAAACAACTTCTTCCTATTCTCCATATACTTCTCCTGCAACTGCCTCACAATAAAGAGTGCGTCTGTCGTTCCTCTTCCTGGCATAAATCCAAACTGCATTTCGTCAATCTTCACTTTCTTCCTTATCCTCCTCTCCAACACCCTTTCCAATACCTTCATTCCATGCTCCAATAACTTTATCGCTCGATACGAGCCACAGTCCAGAGGGTCACCTTTCCCCTTGTATAGAGGGACGAGGGTACTCAGTTCCCAATCCATTGGAATGCGGCCTTCTTTCACCACCAGATTGCAGATCTCAGTCATTCTCTTCACACCCCAATTTCCCGTTGCCTAAAAACATATCTCCCACAACTCCCGTCGGCCCTCCCGCTTTTCTACTCTTCATTGCTTTTATCGCTTCCTCAACTTCCTCCTCGGTTATCTTCTCTGCCGGTCCTAAAACTGGGTTACTCTCTATGTTGCCATCCCATTCATTCTCTGCATTCAACAGTATTTCCATATGTCTCTTCAATCTTCCTTTAATTCCATCTGGGTCCACAACGATTTGTCCCACTTCATCCTTCAAGCAACTCACCCCCATCACATCACACCTCTTTCGCTATCTGCTTTGCAATCCTGAATACCACTCTCTGACCCTCTTCCAAATCCAAGCGTTCTCCTAACATTTTCCTACATGCCTCCTGTGCCTTTGCTACCTCTTTCTTTGCAGCCTTCTTGGCTGCCTTATAACTTTCATGCTCTGCCTTTTCTGCCCCCATTCCCTTCGCCTTCTGCCACTCCTTGAACTTCTTCCTCTTCTCGTCAATCTTCTTTCCAACTTCATCATCCCACCACCATGTTTCCGAGTGTCTCGGTTGTCCTTTTGTCCATCCACATACCTCACCAACGGCTCCCAACAGACTATCTTTCATTGACATCCAACCACTTTCAAGCTCAACCACATCATCCTCTACCATATTCAGCCTCTCTTTTAATGCCTCCCTCACTGTCACCTCTTTCAACCTCCACACCTTCATTCTCGGTTGGTACTTCACCCGCCGAGCTCTCCTCGCACCTTTCACCCTTATGTCGCAAACAACCAAGTGGTGCTGTGAAACAGCCTCCTCCCCCGGGATCACCTTTGTGTCCCGGAGGTGCCCCCAATCTCGCCTGCGCACCAGCAGGTAGTCAACGGTTGTCGTCGACCCACCTGACGTGAATGTAACAAGCTTATTATCCTCTTTCTGGAACTGAGTATTACAAATCAACTAATCAGCTCCATCAGCAAACTCCAAAATCCTTTCACCTTCTCCATTTCTCACACCATATCCGTAACCCCCATGAACTCCCTCAAAACCGGCCATACTCCTTCCCACATGTCCATTTAGGTCTCCTCCGACCACAACAACTTCCTCATCTTTCACGTTTTCCATCAGCTTCTCTATCGCACACCAGAACTAGTCCTTCTCTTCATCGCTCCGAACAACCTGTGGAGCATATCCTGAGATGATGTTCACCAAGAGCTTTCCAATCATCATTTCACCATCATCAACCTTTCACTCACTCTAGTCACACTCACCACACTGTCTTCAAACTCCTTGGAAAACAGGACACAAAAAGCATTCACACCTTCTGGGCACACTTGCCACACAAACTTGTATTTCTCTCCCTGCATACCCTTCACCATTCTCACACCACTTCCCTTCCATCTCGTCTTCTGCACACAACATATGTCCACTCTTCTTCTGATCAATACTTCCACCACTTCTCCTGATCTCCCTGTCATTGTCCCTACATTCCATGTCCCAAACCTCAGAAACCGATCTCCACGTCGGGCATCAGACGTTTCGTCGTCATAAATGGAATGATTTCCACCCTTGCTTCGATCGGGTTCCCCACCTTGAGTTTTGACGAGAGGGAGTGGTGTCCCCCATGGGGTACTTCGGGCTGTACCCTGCCCATATGTAGTTGTAATTGTCATGGTTCTCTTTTTGAGGCAATGTTTTTATGGCCGGATGCCCTTCCTGACGCCAACCCTTTTAGTCGCCTCTTGCGACACGCAGGGATATGGTGTACCTATTCTAAACCGGGGTACACACCGGGTAATTGAACGGAAGGTACATATTGTTGTGGAATAAGAGTTGTTGACTGTCCATGTAAATATAAAATTCACAGCAAAGACAAATGGTCAACAGGAAAATGTACTCTCACAAATATCATGGTGGGAAGTGTACATGACGCCCAGAGCGAGTCGTATACAACGGTACGTGTATTGTTGTAGTAGGTGTCGACCCATTGGTTAGTGGAAGGGTCGGCTCTGGTGCTGCATTTATGCAAAAGCTGGGTTAAAGCGATCTATGGAGACTGTCTCACAATCACCGTTAATATCAAGTTTTAAAGTCTTCTCGGAACATTGTATAACTTTGTGAGGTCCATCATATGGTTGCTGCACGTAGAAAATTAATGGTGAATAGAAACCGGGTGTGACAAAAACGTATGTGTTGGTGCTGCCAGCAGGTCCCGCATGGCATCAGGAGGCCCGATCAGAAAAGGTGATGTCTGAGAAAATGAAAATATGGATCAAAGCACTCCAAGTGCACATACGACAACAGCACTGATAGTCAGATGCGACATAACAGGGGAACACAGACATGGTCGGACACCTCGGACACATGCTTACTACCAACACAGCAAGTTGAGATCTGCTCGTAAGGAGGGTGAGTGTAAGATTATCTGTTTCCAGAACCTGCAATTAATTAGAAGGTGAAAAACATCAAGCATGAACTAGGAAGGGTGGAAGGAAATCTCATCACTTATTTATTGTCCATGAATTACTGTTTTGGACAGAAACGATACTTTCAGGATGAACAAAGTGCACAGGGGGTAACGATGAGGAAAGGATCTTCACACTTTGTGGAGGAATCCCTGTTCCCCATACTCGTGCATTAATTGGCAGGGGTTGGGATTTGGAGGGGAAACTGCACAATTCTGTATTTACTTTGTACAAATACACTACACCATCCCAGGTTTTCCAAGTTCACAATGAGTGGCGGTATTTGGTGTTTTTCTTCATACAATAACACAAGGAACTTTGCAAAGCATGTGCTCAATCACGTGAATCAGACCATGAGGAGGCATCAAGATACATTCACCTGAATTCCATGGACAGTCGAACACAATGGACAATTCACCGTTACGTACGACTTGAACTGAGCATCCCAATTTGCTGATCCATGTTCACACCAATCCAACCCAAAGTGTAATCCTGGTGGATTTCTGCCCATTTCAAAGCTTGAGTTTTGGTGAGAAGGAATTGTATAAAGTGGTGCTCTTACCTGGATAGTTGTGGCTCTTTGGTGCTGTTTTTCTAACTTATTTCCCCCGACGTTTGCTTTGTATGGTGCTTGAGTAGTTGCGACTGCACCTTTGTTTACGGAACGTGGCAAGACGGCCTTCTTCATCCCTCTTCCACTTGGTTTGTTGGTCACACGGTAAACCATGATTGGGCTGACAGCATTTACCAGCCCAACTCGTCTGCTGAACTCACAAAATGGGTTATCAAGCAAGTCCTTCATTTGGGAATGAAAATTTTCATTCTCCTTCTGCATCATTGCTCGAGATATTTCTTGCAGGAAGTGTTTCACCGATATGTGTGGAGGTATCGCTGATACCCGTTGGTTTGAGCTCTTGTCGGACTCGTGACGAAATCCTTTAATCAGGTTATTCTCATTAGATTGAGTATTTCGAGGTGAAGGTTGCTGTAACTGGTATTGTCCAAGAGAGGGAGTGTTTGCCTTGTGGTTCTGGGTTCCATTGCTCTGCTGCTTGTGAAGGTTTCCGGGCGGGCAGCAACAATGAATCTGCTTAACACTCCGTTTGTTGTCATAACGTGCTTGAAGACGCTGTTGCAGATTCATCAAGGACTGGTGGTCTGGTTTGGGGGGCACAGCAGGGTATATTGTTATTGCAGGGTATTTTTATGTTTGTGAGATAAACAGTATTATCCTCTTCTATCATATGCAGTACAAGGCTGGCAGGTAGCATCATTGGCTGGGCTAATTTGGCTAATTTCATTTTGCTAACCCTAACCCTAACAACCATAACCCTAACCCTAACAACCCTAACCCTAACCCCAACAACCCTAACCCTAACCCTAATCCTAACACGGCTGTGCCACTGATGCAATGGCCTCTGTAGGTTAGGGCAGAAATATGTAATTTGTTCATGGTGCCGGCAATAGCTCGCCTAATCTTCACGAAAGACACCATGGGATCTTTAATGTCCACAAACTAATGCCGTCAGATGGAATGCCCAGTTCAACATCCATCCGAGGGATGGCACACACAACGATGGACTGTCCTTGAAACACGAAAATGACAATTTATAGCTGGGCTGAGATTCGAACCCAAGCTAGACAGCTTGGAGAGCAGTGTGCCTATCTCTGGACTATCCTGCCAAACCTAAAATTATTATGAATATTATCTTTAATGGTTAGTAAACAAAATTTGAAGGCAATTCCAGGAGGTTTAACTTACTGCAGTTCCGAGGGCAACGGCTCCTGTCCTCACGAGCAATCTTGAATGCAAGTAATGTCTGCAAGACAGAACAGCAACAACAATACAACATAAAACAAGAAAGAGCAATCAGAGATTGCAGACCCTCACAAGGACGTCTTTTTAGTGATTTTTAAGGCTTTTGTGTTAAAACCAATATGGCGGCCGAACCACGTCATCAGTCACATCAGGGTGAAATCATTTTTTGCGAGCTTGTATGAGCGTTTGAGCATGGAAGCTTGTCGGAGCGTACACTCCAAATGGAGTAAAAATTAGACAACACATGAAATAAACAAGAAAAAGAGCAATCAGAGATGGCAAACCCTCAACAGGATGTATTTTCAGTGGTTTTCAAGGCATTTGTGTGAAAACAAATATGGCAGCCGAACCACGTGACCGATGACGTCATTATTATTATTTTTTCTCCACCAATTTATCCCTTGACGCTCAATAAATTTCATCTTCATCGGATGAAGTTTTGTACTTGTCGAAAAATGACGTCATCATGGAGGCACCTATGACATCATCATTAACATATGTTATTCCCCATAGAGAGTTCTTTACAATGAGCCATGTCTCAATTTTTTTATGCAGTGCTTTCAGGGATAGAGAGGTGCAAAAGTTGTTCGTTTTTAAAAAGATGTCACCCGTACCACGTGACGTATGACGTCATAATTATCATTTAAAAATTATACAAGTGGCGTTGCACCTCTGGTGAAAATTTCGTGTCAATCGCACCAACGGTTGCAGAGAAAATCATATTTATTCTGTGCGGACAAACAGACAAACAGAGAGACAGACAGACAAACAAACAAACGGACTCAAATGCAATACCCTCTGCTCTGGCGAGGGTAATAAAACAATGATACTCACTTCCTGTAACTTCCATTCAATTCTCACCATTCTGAACAAAACTTCAGGAAGAATATGTTTGACCTGTTCGGTTTGCATCATTTCCACATTCCATTCTACATCAACCAATGTATTTGATCCCATTAGCTGATGATATCTAATTAAAGGATTCCATTTCAATTAGTGGTGTGGGTTAGTATTAAATTGGTGAAACTCAAACTCCCAAAACTTAAACTATAAATCCAGACCGAAAATAATTTAATCATTATTAATTATATGGATTTTCACTGTGCAGTGACCAATCAGGATTCACCATAAAAGCCAGTGCTGGTGGTTTCACATGCACCTGCTTGGTACAACAACACAGTGTGTTTATACAACAATGATCCTTGTAGTGCGAAACTGAAACTGTGAGAGAAGTTCTTCACCACACCCGATTATGAAAGATACAGACGATGCTTGGATGAGGAAACATTTCCTGCTTTGTTCACTTGTTTATATAATCATCATTTTGTGCACAGCACATGGTTGCTGATTTGAATCATAACTGGGAACACAGCTGTGCTGTGCTATTGGTGCAGTTCCTCCTGTGGAATTGAGCACGAATTCGTCATCTGTTCAGGGTGCCGGCAATAACTTGCCTCCTCTTCACAAATTATCCGGTGGGATTTTTTTAAAATTTTTTGATGGACACAGCTAGGACTCCAGGAACGAAGTCGGAATTTCAAAAAAGTGGATCTGGGGTGAATTAACGGGGGTAGAAAAGATCAAGGTTTTGGTTGGGGGAAGATAAGAGATGGTGGTGAACAGCTGTTTTAATGGCCGATCTTTAAAATCACCAATTATAACGGCATTCGGTGGAGCGCATATACCTCCACCAGGCTGCCCAATTTATGTTATGTATCCCACTGATAGGTCAGATCTGAATCCGGACCTTATACCAAAATCTAATCTGCTTGTTCTTGTCACCTACCCAAATCATCCACCTAGTTCAGCCAGAACTCGTCCACAACCTTTTGACATGTCATGCTATATATCGTTTTTGGCCCTATCTCTCAATGGTGAAGAATCACTTAATAATGAAAAACAAATCATTGCACCCGGAGTCGGGGCTTCACCAAAATTGAATATATTTGTCCTTCTCACACACACAACCTCTCCATCAAATTTGGTTCTAATCTGTCCACAACTTTTTAAGACAATTTTCGCTCTTTCACGAGCCTCGATCTTGTATACAAAAAAAAAAAAAAAAAAAAAACTTTTTAAGACATCCTGTTCACAGAAAAAACACACGATCATTTTTTTTATTTGGTGCATTTTTGCATCACTGTTACGGATTCGTCACTTCTGTTGTTGTGGTTTTCATCCACTGTAAACATTTTTGATTCCATGTACTATTATTGTTTTCAAAAGGTTTATTGTTTATGAACTGTTTTCAAAAGGTGAAAAAGTTAGAGTTAAAAGAAACCGGAAACCAGATCGGGAACCGGACGACGAAGAGAAAAAGAAGGCGGGGCGAGTGGAGTCGGACAAGAAGCATAGTTGCTTTGCGGTCCGGAGCGAACGTTCGTGAGCAAGAGTCACGAGTGAACTTTGGTTTTCCCAGGAAAGGGATTCCTGGGAAAGGGAAAGTGTGTGTGTGCAACGCGGATTTTGAAGGTCAATCGGAGGTTCGCCGACTGTGAGCCGCGGAATGCCAATACCCAGGGTGTGATTTCCCATTCGCCTGGAGGGCGCATTGTGATTTCCCAGTCGCCTGGAGGGCGCCATTGCACAGCTTTGGCAGCAGGACTGCAACTGCCAACCCAACGGGATTCTGGTCTCGATTGGACATTGATCTGTCGATCGCTGGAGCGGATCGACTTTGGCTTGAAGCCGGGGATAAGAGACATTGGGGATGTTCTTGTTTCACTCACTTGGAGCACAGCGAGTTATATATTACAAAACTGATGGTACCATCATAGGATATTGATTGTACTTTTGATTCATATTGTTGTTGTACTGTTATTCTTGTGTGATTTTAATACAATATTTGTTTGTTGGTAACAATTGGTGTGGCTTCACCATTGATCTTTGACGTACAGAATAACACATTTTTCTGCCGTGACTCCTCTCGGGGCTCGGAGGTACACCGTGACCAGGGGGTCGGGGAGGAGCACGTAACAGTCACCTTCATGGTGAAATGCTACGCCCTGTGACGCCGGACGAAAACAGGACGGAGAACCTCAGAACCTCAGCTAGGCGAGGATTTATTGGACACGCTATTGGACACAGTCAAGGGAAGGAGCTCGGAGAAACAGAATTTAGGATTTTTGTGAAATGCCATTAATACTTGAATCCAGATCAGATGTAGAATGACCATCTCTTTTAGAGCCTGTTACAAAAATCAGAACTAATAGAAATTCAATGAACGCATCAAAATGGAAAGATGCTAAGTTAACAATATGTCTGTCGATCCTGACAACTCTCATACCCTCACTCTCTCCGAAAGGACTATCTGGAAAACTCTCTGATCCATTTTCTAAACAATCCTCCTGAGGAAGTTCAGTCATTCAAACTCCTGGGTCTCACTATCAACCATGATATTTCTTGGGTAAACCACATTTCTAAGTTGGCCTCCAAAGCCTGACCTGAAATCCTATCCACCTACAAGGCCTTCATCCGCTGCCTGATGAAATACTGCTCTGGGAAGGCGCCCTGCCTCACTGGCATTACAAGGTATTACAAGGGCTCAGAGTGATGAGATTGAACGACTCCAGAAGCGTGTGCTCTACTTTATTGCGTAACCATCTATTCAGTCCTATGCGCAACAACTTTGTCATTTTGGTTTACAGTTGTTGAGCGAACGCAGGAATGAGCTTCTTTTGCGTTTTGGGCTTGGTTTTTTAAAATGTGATCGTCACCGTGACATTCTTCCTCCTGCCCGACAATCTGTGTCTCAATATAATATGCAACTCAGGAATGCTCAACATCTTGACCTACCTCGGTGTAAGACTCAGAGATACAAGAATTCAACAATTCCCTTTTTGATTGAAATGCTTAATTCTGTAATGTAGAATTGTAGATGCATAAAATCAATAACATGCATAATATCTGTTTGTTGATCTTCTTCAGTTTTCTGCTATTTTAGGTTATTTTGATGGTAGAATTTGTTATCTTTTTTATTGTTGTTGATTATGTATGTTTGTTTATTCCATATACTGTACTTGTTTTGATATTTTGATTAATGTCATTTTATATGATTATTATTATTTTTATATACATTTGTTAAGTTTTATGAAATACTTTTATCTATCTATAATTCCAGTAATCTCTGTGTGTGTGTCTGTGTGTTTGTCTGTGACCGCTGTTTCTCGACAACCACGGGTCCGATATACTTGAAACTTGCCAGGTATATTGCTGGGGACCTGAGGATGTGCCTTTTCAAGGTTTCATATTAATCGGAGAAGTAGTTACCGAGCTATGGCGATTTATTTACCAAACTAATCACAGAACAGGTTGCGGGGTAGGCCAGCCAATCACAGAACACGTTGTTGCGTAGGCGTGGCCGATGTGAATTCGAGGCGTAGCGGGCGCCATTTGGAGGAGCTGGGAGGACTCAGTCGTGATAGAGTGAGCCTGAGTGAGTATATCAAGACAAGAACAAGATCTAGAAGGAGGTATGTACGGTGCGATTAATATAATATATTGTTTAGTTATCGTCGATGAGGAATTTGGGGTCGGAATGGGTGATCGGCCTGGGTGACTGGGTCTCGACTAGATGCTGGGCCGCACCAAGGAACGGGCACCCACGTACGGGCACGTCCTAGTTATTGTAAACTTGACAAATTTCAGTCTTCGAACAGCCTTGTCCAGTGTTTAATTATTTCAATAAACCAAAATGAATGAATGAATGAATGAATGTACACATTATTTGTATGCATTATAAACGGATATACATATTGTGCACATGTTGTCTTGTATACACTTATGTTATATATGACATGTTGAACAGTGGTATGTTGTGTGCACGTCTCTTGTGCGTGACATATTGCACATATTTTGTGCACACACATACACACAAAGGGGGATAGATTGAGAACTGGGAGGGCTCCGTTTCACCTTCTGAAACCCGCATTTGGAGATAACAACCAACGACACACACACACACACACACACACACACACACACACACACACACACACACACACACCAAATCCATACCTCAATCAAGCATTTTACGATCCACGCCAAAACAGCCAAGATGATGCAGCTTCCGGGCAAAAGAGTCAAAATGTCGCCTTTGCTATAAATCCACAGAAACTGTGATGAGTTTAGTTCTGTAAAATAAAAAGAAAAAACAAGAAGATGTTAACAAACAATCTTTGGGTTCCTTTCAACCCTTGGGATAATACAACAAGTGCAGCAAAGTGTTTCCTGGAAATCTCTCTCCATTTGCTCGGTTCAATTCATCTAAACAAACAATCTCAGCTCATTCAACGAGTGGATTGTACCACATGTTAAACAGAAGCGTTTCCATGGCATTCCTCCCTTCATATATCACATTCCCATTTATGTCTCAGCAACTGATGAGATTTTTAAAAATCAACAATTTCTGTGCTTTCTTCAAATTCATGTTTCTTACCATTTCTTACCATTTCTTACATTCCAATCCGGATTCCGCTCCAACCACAGTACTGAAACTGCTCTCCTCAAAATCACCAACGACCTTCTCCTCTCCTCTGACGCTGGCAACCTCAACATTCTCGTCCTCCTCGACCTCAGCGCTGCCTTTGACACCATCGATCACACTATCCTCCTCACCCGACTTGAATCCACCTTTAACGTTACCGGCACTGCCCTCTCTTGGATTAAATCATACCTCTCTGACAGATGCCAGTTCATCTCCATCAATAACTGCAAATCCCCCACTGCTCCCCTCCCCCAAGGTGTCCCCCAAGGTTCAGTTCTTGGCCCCCTCCTCTTCATCCTTTACCTGTCCCCCCTCGGTCACTTAATCCGCCGTCATGGTCTCCAATTCCACTGCTTCGCCGATGACATCCAGCTTTTCATCTCCACCAAGTCCGTCTCCACCGACACCCACTCTATCCTGACAAACTGCATCACTGAAATAAAATCCTGGCTTCAAATCAACTTCCTCAAGCTTAACTGTGATAAATCTGAAATAATCATCATTGGCCCAAAAACGCTCACAAAATCCACCCATAACTTTGCCCTCAACATCGACGGTATCCCAGTATCCACCTCCCCTCACATCCGGAATCTTGGCGTCATCTTTGACCAAACCCTTTCCTTCGACAAATACACTAAACAGATCACAAAGTCAGCCTTCTTTCACCTGAAAAACATTGCCCGTCTCCGCTCATCCCTCTCCTCCACGGCTGCAGAAACCCTCATCCACGCCTTCATCACCTCCCGTCTGGACTACTGCAATAGCCTCCTCTATGGTTCACCCTCAAAAATCACCAATAAACTCCAATACATTCAGAACTCCGCTGCCCGTCTACTCACCCATTCCCGGACCCGTGACCACATCACCCCCGTCCTTTACAAGCTTCACTGGCTCCCCATCCCCCAGAGAATCCAGTACAAAATCCTCCTCTTGACATACAAAGCCCTCCATAACCTGGCCCCATCCTACCTGGCTGACCTCCTCTCCAGACACACTCCCACCCGCAACCTCCGCTCTGCTGGTACCAACCTCCTGACCCCCTCCATCCGGACCAAATTCAGATCCTGGGGGGACAGGGCCTTCTCCATCGCTGCTCCCACCCTCTGGAACTCACTACCTCACACCATCAGAGACTCCTCCTCACTCACCACATTCAAAACATCACTAAAGACCCACCTGTTCAACACTGCATTCAACATTCAACCCACAGCATTTAACCCCTGACTATCTCTTCTCCTTCTCCCTCCTTTTGCTTTAAATATTTCCCTATTGATTCTTGTCTTTTTGCAATTGTTGTTTTCATGTATTGTTATGCATTATGTTTGCCACTCTGTCAAAGCGCCTTTGGGCTTCTGGAAAAGCGCTATACAAAATAAATGAATTATTATTATTATTAGATGTTCAAACACATGTGGAATTGCTTTGAACACAAATACTTTGAAAACAAGGACGTGGGTGGGACCTACGAATGGCAAACTTCATTGGTCGTGATAGCGTAAAATGCCATAATATTTTGTCCGAGTACTGCTGAACGGAAAGGTTTTGAAAGTGCCGAAAAGGCGATTTATATTCGGTGTTCAATGATATAATTAAATAGAAATAAAATAAAGATTTGAAACGATGGAGAAAAAACAAAATCGGAACTTCACCGCCGTTGATACAGAGACTTTTACACTACCTTATTTAACATGTAATATTAGTTCTTTATGTCTGTTATTTGTGTCCTTTATGATGTCCTTCAAAACAAATTTCCTGTTTCGAATGATTTTCAATTTTGTTTCACTGCCAAACTAAGAATAATTACATTAATTAAGTGTTTATAATATAACATTCAATTGAAATGAAGTTGTTCCTCGATCATAAACCGACGTTTGTAGACGGACACGGGCAAACAGAAACACAGACAATTGCTTAACCCCACTTTTCGCTTTGCGTACACAGAGTAACGATGCTAAAATGCTGTACCAGCTGGAAGCCCGTGGTAAAAAGATACCACAATAGAAGAAAAACAGGGGCAATACTACTGGCACTGGGCACTCACCTGGTAGACTAAAGCAGTATACTACACTGACTAATGGTATTTTAAACACTGTCACGGTATTTTAAAGCTATTTCAATGGTTGCGAAAAGACAGGGCAGCATGTAGAATCATACATGACGTAATCATAAGACTTTAACCAAATAAACAACAAAAAAAAAAAACTATTTTGGGGGGCAACCCTCCTGGAGATCAACTTAGACCCAATTTTTCTACACATCTGCTGAGATATATACTGTATAATTTTTATATCCTTGGGCACCGTTGTTGCCAATACCTGTTTTTGTTTTTATTATTCTCGTATACGTCAGATCCCATGTCCATTGTTTGTAATAGCAGAGTAACTCACAAATTTAAATACCAAATTCGCAACTCACACCCCCGCTTCCTCCCTCCCTCCTCCACCATCCCCATCAACCATCATCCGAGCTAAAAAATACCCATGACCAACCCACACCCCTCCCCTCCACCATCCCCTCACAATCCCCCACCAACCATCACCCCAGCTAACAATACCTACGACAACTCACACCCCCTCTTCCTCTCTCCCTCCTCCACCATTCCCAATCAACCATCACCCCAGCTAACAATACCCATGACCAACCAACACCCCTCTTCCTCTCTCCCTCTTCCACCATCCCCTCACAATCCCCTATCAACCATCACCCCAGCTAACAATACCCATGACCAAACCACACCCCTCTTCCTCCCTCCCTCCTCCACCATCCCCCATCAACCATCATCCGAGCTAACAATACGCATGACCAACCCACACCCCTCCCCTCCACCATCCCCTCACAATCCCCCATCAACCATCACCCCAGCTAACAATACCTACGACAACTCACACCCCCTCTTCCTCTCTCCCTCCTCCACCATCCCCAATCAACCATCACCCCAGGTAACAATACCCATGACCAACCCACACCCCTCTTCCTCTCTCCCTCTTCCTCTCTCCCTCTTCCACCATCCCCTCACAATCCCCTATCAACCATCACCCCAGCTAACAATACCCATGACCAACCCACACCCCTCTTCCTCCCTCCCTCTTCCACCATACCCCATCAATCATCACCCCGAGGTAACAATACCCATGACCAACCCACACCCCTCCCCTCCACCATCCCCTCACAATCCCCCATCAACCATCACCCCAGCTAACAATACATATGACAACCCACACAACATCCACAGAAAATCAGCAGTCTTTGGGGTGTTTTTTCGGCACTTTGTGATTGGCAAATAAAAAAAATTCCCTTCAAATTAGACCGTGAGTAATGATAGCCGATGGTATTTTCAGAAAACAAATTGCGTTTGGGTTCTCCTTTAAGGGTCTTTTGAGTCTTCAAAGTCTTTTCAGTCTTTGGGGTTTTTTCAATCTTCAGAGTCTTTTTGGTTTTTGGGGTCTTTTCATTCGTTGGGGTTTTTGGAACTTTAAAGGTCTTTGGGGTATTTTGGGTCTTCAGGGTATTTTGGGTCTTTTGGTTGGGTCTTTGGGGTCTGTTCAGTCTTTTTGGTCTTTGGGGTCTTTTGGTTCCTCTGGGTCCTTTGGGTCCTCGAGGTCGTTTGGGGTATTTAGGGTCATTGGTGTCTTTTGGGTCCACTGGGTACTTTAGGTTAAGTATTTCAGGTTACAAATGTGGGTGGCATCAAGTCAGCTGTCCAGCCAATGGGCGAAGAGCGGACATACATACATACATACATACATACAGTCACGTGAAAAAGTAAGTACACCCCATGTAAAGTTTTGACTTTTTCAACATATTTCAACATATAGCTATTTGAACTTCATTTCAACAATATTGATAGGTAAAGGTGATATAATATAACAAATATCATGAAACATTTACATTTTGTAGTCCATTGTATAATTTAAATAAACAAATGCAAATTTCGCATGTGGAAAAAGTAAGTACACCCCTACATTTATCACTACTTCAAATACCTAAAATTAGAATCAGGTGCACCAGCTCAGGTGCAAATGATTAGAACATCGTTAGAGAGGATATTGGAGTTGGATTGGACTGTCTTATTTAAAACCCAGACATTTAGTTTGGTTTGCTCTTTGTTGTTGAAGTGTGCGGCGTCACCATGCCTCGATCAAAAGAGCTCTCCGAGGACTTCAGAAAAAAGGTTATAGATGCCTACGAGTCTGGGAAGGGATTTAAAAAGATCTCCAAACAATTTGAAATCAATCATTCGACTGTCCAAAAGATCATCTACAAGTGGAGAAGATTTCAAACAACTGCCAACTTGTTCAGGCCAGGCCGCCCCAGTAAGTTCAGCCCGAGAGCAGACCGCAAGATGCTGAAAGAAGTCTCTAAAAACCCCAGAATGTCATCACGGGACCTACAGGTAGCTCTTGCCACTGTTGATGTCAAAGTGCACGTATCTACCATTAGAAAGAGGCTGCACACATTTGAGCTACATGGGTGGTGTGCCAGGAGGAAACCTTTGCTGTCCATAAAGAACATCAGGGCAAGACTAAAGTTTGCCAATGAACACCGAGGCAAAGACCAGCACTTCTGGAACAATGTGCTCTGGACAGATGAGTCAAAGGTAGAGCCATTTGGAGACAGTACCAGAAGACATGTTTGGCGAAAACCAAAGACAGCATTTGACCACAAGAACCTGATACCAACTGTAAAGCATGGTGGTGGAAATATTATGGTTTGGGGCAGCTTTGCTGCATCAGGGCGTGGGCAGCTCACCATCATAGAATCCACTATGAATTCTTCATTGTACCAGAGGGTGCTTGAGGATAATGTGAGGCTATCTGTCGGAAAGTTGAAGCTCAACCGGAGGTAGACCTTGCAACATGACAATGACCCTAAACATACCAGTAAATCCACCAAGGAATGGCTGAAAAGAAAGAAATGGAGGGTTCTGGAATGGCCAAGTCAAAGCCCGGATCTAAATCCCATCGAGATGTCGTGGGGGCATTTGAAACGAGCTGTGCATGCAAGAAACCCCTCAAACATCGCAAAGCTGAAAGAATTCTGCATGGAGGAGGGGGCAAAAATTTCTCCCAGTCGATGTCAGAGACTGGTCGACAGTTATAAGAAACGCTTACTTGAGGTTGTTTCTGCCAAAGGGGGCAATACCACCTATGAGAGCCAAGGGTGTACTTACTTTTTCCACATGCGAAATTTGCATTTATGTTTATTTAAATTATACAATGGACGACAAAATGTAAATGTTTCATGATATTTGTTATATTATATCACCTTTATCTTTCAATATTGTTGAAATGAAGATCAAATAGCTGTATGTTGAAATATGTTGAAAAAAGTCAAAACTTTACATGGGGTGTACTTACTTTTTCACGTGACTGGAAATGCATTATATCTCTTCCCCTCCCCCTCCCTCCCCCCTGCCATCCCTCCCCTTCCCTACCCCTCCCCCTCCCCATCCCACTCCATTAATATTTGGTTTAGTCCGTCTGTTTGGTTTGGTCCGTCATTGAAGTGATGGTTGGCTCTTCTCGTAGTAATTGTATGCAATTTAGCAACGTCTTACTTATAACACTAATTTTTATGCACATTCCAGATTTTTGTATATTTTTCTGCTCTGCATGTTCATTTGCGTAAACCATGTGTAATTTGGCTTATTGCCGCGATAGAATGGAAGAAATAAAATTATTTTTATGCCTCCGCCCCCGAAGGCAGCCGGAGACATTATGTTTTCGGGTTCTCTGTCCGTCCGTACGTCCGTTCATATGGGCTAAACCTCGTTTTTCTCAGCAACCATATGTCCGATTGAGACAAAACTTTCAGCGTAGGAGTGACACCCATGCAGAATGTTTTTATGATAATTGTGACATCATATTTCTCGGAAAAATGTATTTCTCGGAAACCACTGAATGGAAAAATTTGAAACTTGCCACATTGTCAATGACTCCCAATGGGGAACAAAAGCATGATGATGATGACATCATAGGTGAAGTGGTATACTAGCCAAAAATGTTTTAATAGAATTCCTTTGATTTAATAAAAAATCTGAAATTGCATGCACATGATCTATGCCTCATTTGTATTGAAATATTAAATTTATGACATCATCGGTCACAAGGTTTGGCAGCCATATTGGATTGAAGGAAAAGATTAAATAATTATCTCTGAAACCGCTTACCTCTCGATGCGAAATTTTACAAATATCACCCAACACCACTGCTGCATATTGTTTGAAAATGATGATGTCATAAGTCATGTGGTTTGGCAGCCATCTTGGATAGAAAAAGGAACCTTATCCGAATAAACACGAAACTAGACAAACGTGATACAGAGTGTACATTTTTTTAAGGTCATATGTCACATGGTGTGGCAGCCATATTAGCTTGAAAGCCGACATTTAAAAAAAATCCCTTCTCTGAAACTGCTTCATTTTTCTGAAACTTCTGATCGATGTGAAACCTGTCATGGCTGTTGAAAATGTGATACTTCAAAACAGCTGAAGGGATTTAAATCAAACTTGTTTATTTTTAGGACAGTGAACGATGGCATCTACCTGTTGGGGGACGATGCAGAGGCATATTGGTGACACGGTCGCATTGTTCTAGTTCACAGCCACTCTTTGCGTCCAGTCACAAATCCAGTTTAATCTCCTACCAGCCACTCAGCAAGCCCTCACCTTTGCTAACAGAATTCAATGGGGGTACCTTATCAAAAGCTTTTTGAAGGTCAAGATATATAATACATCCACTGCACTTCCTTCGTCCACCCAATCAGAACCTAACTTCAATATGTTTGTTAAACATGACCTCCCTTTCGTAAATCCGTGCTGACTACCTTTAATTCGATTGACATTATTCAAATGATTCCCTATACAACAACAACAACAGGCATTTTAAGGGCATTTTCCCTGCAAGAGCGGGGGTTAGCCTTATGGTCCACATGACAATGTTCTCCATTTTGCCCTATTTTCTGCATCTCCCCTTGTTAACCCCCTTGCCCGCATTTCTTCTTCGACCACCTTTAGCCAAGTCTTTTTCGGTCTTCCCCGTCCTCTACTTCCTTCTACATTCATTCCCATCACTCTTTTCAACCAGTCACTTTCACCCTTCCTCAACATATGACCAAACCATCTCAACCTGTTTCTCTTCACAGCATCCATTACAGGCTCTATTCCCATCATCTTTCGCAATTCATCATTTGTCTTCCTCTCTCTCAAAGATACTCCATACATCCACCGAACCATTCGCATTTCCACCCTTTCCAGCCTTCGTTGCTGCTCTACGTTCATTACCCATGTCTCACTCCCATAAATCATAACACTGCTCACACATGCAGCATACACCTTTCCCTTCAGCTTCAATGACACTCCCCTCCTCGTCAGCACGCCACTCAGTTCCCAAAACTTCTTCCATGCACACCTCACTCGAGCAACCGTTGCCGAGTCTGATCCACCTTCTCCATTCAGCATGTCTCCAAGGTAGCAAAATGTTTTCACACCTTCCAGCTTCACGCCATCTCCAAGATCCAACTCAACATTTCCTCCATCTGCAGCTCCCTCTGTGCACACCTTACACTTGAATGTAGCTGCCACACTGGTTAATGACCCTCTCAAACCACTACATTTTTGATGAACCCACTCAGCGCACATTGTACATTGAATGGAATTCACTCCGACACCCTTCCTGCACACAGCACACGGCCACTTCCCAGTTCTTTCCACCTCACCACATGCTTTACCACTTGCCATCCTATCCCTATCCATCAAATGATTCCCTATCCGTTCCTTAATTAATTTCTTCAACATCTTTCCCACAACTTAAGTCAAGCTAACGGGATTACAATCCCCCAATTCTTCTTTAGATCCTTTCTTAAATGACGGTGTTAGATTTGATACTCTCCATCATCTGGTACCTGTCCTGACCCCAACGAGGTGTTAAAGATATCTGCTAATACCATGCTTGTCTGCTCTGTTAACACCACACTTATCTGCTTTGTTAGCATCTCGCTTATGTGCTGTTGACATCATGGTTATCTGCTCTGTCAACATTATTTTTACCTCCGCCACCAAAGGTGGATGGAGGTTATGTTTTCACGCCTGTCTGTCCGTTTGTTTGTTTGTTTGTGAAAAAGATATCTCAAAAAGTTGTGGACGGATTGGGACGAAATTTGGCAGAGATGTAGCGTATGTGACAAGGACGAAATTATTAGATTTTGGTGAAGATTCGGATCCGGCTACGAGAATTTTTTAAGTGATTCTTCACCATTGGGAGATAGGGCCAAAACGATATATAGCAGGTGTTACGGATTCGTCACTTCCGTCGTTGTGGTTTTATTTCACTCTAAGCATTTTTAGTTCCATGTACTATTCTTGGTATAGTTTGAGTGAAATGGAAATAACTGTCTTCAAAAGGAAAAATTCGTGTTTTAAAAGTAAAACGAAAATAGATCGGGCGAAACCGGAAGAAGAAGAGGAAGGGATAGAGGAGCAAGTGAGGTCGGGAGAGAACGGCCGATCGGCTTTGAGCTCTCGAGCAGACGCTGGTGAACGTGGGCCACGAGCGAACATTGGTCTCCTCGGGGAAGGGATACCTGTGACAGAGTGGATATCGCTGTGGCAGATAAACCTGAGTGGCGGGTTTTGCGGTCGATTCCGGAGTGAATCGTTGTTGTAGAGCAGGTATGCCACCATTACGGGCCCGTCCGCCATTTCGCCTCGCTCCAACCTTTTCACCTCGCTCCAGCCATTTCACCGTGCCCAGCCGTTAGCCTGGTTAATGTGTGCAACATGGATTTCAATTGGGAATTTGCCGTTTCTCCGTTTGGGAGCCGCTGAACATTCATACCAGCGTCATTGTCTGGTGAACCGAAGGTGTGAATTCCCAGTCGCCCTTTGGGTGCACCTTTGCCTGACCGACATCGGCCCGATTTCAACCCAGCGGCTCTTCGGCAGCATTGACTGTCAGCCGATCTGGGTCCTGGTCTCGATGCGACCTTTTTCTTGTGAACACTGCAGCGTGGATCGACTTTGGCCTGGTGCCAGGACAGTGACTTTGGGAATGTTACATTTCGCTCACGAGGCACCCCGTGAGTTATCGAGTAAGAAACTGATGGTACCATTACAGGAATAACAGGATATTTGTTGTGCAATTGATTACTATTGTACTTGTGCAAGTCGTTATTCTTGTGTGACATTAATACAATACTTGGTTTTGGTATTGATTGGTTGGTGTGGTTTCCTCATTGGTCATTGGCACACATAATAACACATCTTTCTGCCATGACTCCTTTCGGGGCTCGGAGGTACACCGTGACCGGGGTTTGGGGAGGAGCACGTAACAGAAATTTGGGGCTCTTCCGGGATTGAATTCCCTAACATTCCCAACTTTGGAATTTTCTCACATTCCCAAATTTTTCTAAAAATTTGAAATTTTTGTGTGAAGGTTAACAGGAGCTAACTAATAGTCACGATAGTGTTTCATGCAGAAAAGTTTGCGACGTCCCCTAACGAGGCACAGTTCCAGGCGTTAAAAAGATCGGAACTCATGATATTGGCCAAATATTGTAACTTGGAGGTCCGAGTTAGTATGAAGAAAGCAGAGATTCAGACATTGGTGGTAGAATCTCCAGTGCGCCAAGGAACATGGGAAGAGGTAGCCTTGGATTGTTTACCAGTGGGAAAAAGGAAATATGGAGCTCCGGAAAATGGAGATGCAACTGCAGAGCCAGGAAAGGACAAAAGCGTTGGAATGGAAAGCGGAAAAGGAAAGAGAAGAATGGGAACGAGAACTCAAGGAGAGAAGAGCAGAGGAAGGAGCAGAGGAAAGGAGAGCCGAAAGGGAGTTAAAGGAACGGGACATGGATCATCAGAGGGAACTTAAACTCAAGGAGCTGGAATTACTGGGGGAACGGTGAGAAGTAGTATCCATGCCGGCTAGTTCGACAACCAGTCAGAACTCTTGGGATGTTGGCAGGCATATGAGGCTGGTTCCACCCTTCAATGAAAAGGAGGTAGCCAAGTTCTTTTTACACTTTGAGAAGATGGCTCAAATGTTAAAATGGCCTGTGGGGTCCTGGACTATGTTGGTGCAAAGTGTTCTGGTGGGTAAAGCTCAAGATATCTATTCGGCTTTACCGATTGACTCATGTGCAGATTATGAGACAGTGAAGAAAACCATTCTCAAAGCCTATGAATTGGTCCCTGAAGCTTACCGACACAAATTCAGGAATGCCAGGAAGAGGGAGAGTGAGACCCATGTGGAGTTTTCCAGAATGAAGGAAACTATGTTTGATAGGTGGTATGACTCGAAGGAGATTGGGAAAGACTTCAACCTTTTACGACAATTGATCTTGGTGGAGGAATTCAAACAGTGTGTCCACGTGGACATTAAAGTGCATCTGGATGAAAAAAGGTACCGGAGTTGTATGAGGCAGCAACAGTGGCAGATGATTATGCCTTGACACAATGGATGGGGTTCCACAAACCTAACTTCCCGCCTAGAGTTAGCCAGGGGAGTTACGGTAAATCAGGTTCGGAGAACAAAATTTTCATGGAGGCGGCCAAGAGAGGACTATGGGGACAAATCTGATACCACGACTTTTAGGGATCAGAAGACTGCAGTTCCAAGACATACCTATCTTCCGGGGCACCCGAGGCAGACCACGAGTTTTTCCTCCGGGCCTACTTGCGCTTTTTGCAAGAAACCTGGGCATTGATGTCCCAATGTTACGCCCTGAAAAGGAAAAACCAGGAGCGGAGACAGACTAGTGCAACTCCGAATGCGTTGGCCAATGCGAGAAATTGTCCTTGGAGGACAGTGCCTTGTGAAGGTTCCCGTGCCAAAGTTACGGCATCACAGAACGACCTTGTCCAAGAGGGTTACAAACCTTTTATTTCCGAGGGGTTTGTGTCACTGGATGGGGACTTAATGAACCAGAGACCTGTTAGGGTATTGAGGGACAGAGGAGCACATCAATCTTTGATGCTTGAGGGCATTTTGCCATTGTCGGAGAAGACGGCAACGGGGGTTAGTGTTCTTTAACAGGGAGTTGGTGGCTATGTTAAAGCTCCTCTTCATGTCATCCATTTAGAGTCTGAGTTGGTGTCAGGACCGGTCACTGTGGGGTTACAAGCCACTCTTCCTGTAGAGGGAATCTCTTTCATTATAGGGAATGATTTGGCCGGTCGTCGAGTTTCTGGTAATCCGATGTTGACTGAAAAGCCCAGTATGGAAAATAACACAGCACAGTTAGAGCAGGAGATCCCAGGTATCTTTCCATCCTGTGCAGTGACTCGTGCTGTGGGTAGGAAGTGCTCGGAAGAGAAGGAGAAGGAAGGTGATGTGGATTTGGGTTCCATAGAGAGATTGGAGGAAAAGTCTGAAAGAGGTAATAGGAAAGGGAGTGACATCAAGGAACCGAAGGAAAAGGTGGCATCTGGACCAAAAGAGGAAATGGAGTGTCCGTGGGAGACATCTGGGAACGAGGCTGAACAAACGGTGCTGGTCCGAAAGAGACTTGTGGAAGAACAACACAGAGATTCAGAGCTCTGGAGTTTGATTGGTAAAGCCGTTACAGAGGAAGAGGCTATGAAGATACCTGTTGGTTACTTCATGAAAGGGGAAATACTCATGAGGAAATGGAGACCACCGGAGGTGCCAGCAAATGATGAGTGGAAAGTTAATTACCAAATTGTGGTGCCACCGCCGTACCGGAAGGAGATATTGAGTTTGGCACATGAGACGCCTTTGGCTGGGCACCTTGGAGTGAACAAGACATGTGACAGAATTCTGTTACATTTTTTCTGGCTAAGATTGTGACGTGATGTGGCGGAGTTCTGTAAATCTTGCCATTCTTGCCAGCTGGTGGGAAAACCTTATCAGAAAGTCCCTTCCGCACCTTTAAAACCAATTCCAGCTTTTGAAGAGCCATTCAGCCGAGTCATTTTTGACTGTGTAGGCCCTTTACCTAAAACTAAGGCTGGACATCAGTATTTGCTGACCATCATGTGCACTTCCACGAGGTTCCCAGAAGCAGTGCCTCTCAGAAAAATTACTGCGGCAGTTATTGCAAAGGCCTTCATTAAATTTTTCACTTTGGTTGGCCTACCTAAGGTCATCCAGTCTGATCAGGGTTCCAATTTCATGTCAACGCTTTTTCAGCAAGTGATACACCTGTTGGGAGTGGAGCAAGTAAGATCAAGTACTTACCATCCCGAGAGCCAAGGGGCCTTGGAAAGGTTTCACCAGACATTGAAGAATATGATCAGAACGTACTGCTTTGAATGTGACAAGGTTTGGGATGAGGGAATATCCTTATTGTTGTTTGCTACGAGGGAATCTGTTCAGGAGTCATTGGGGTTCAGTCCTTTTGAACTTGTGTTTGGACACGCAGTTTGAGGACCATTGGAATTGGTGAAAGAACAGTGGCTACAGGAGGAGTCACAGTCAACAGTGGTGGAGTATGTGTCAACGGTTAGGCACAGATTGGCAAAGGCTTGTGAAGTTGCGAGAGGAAACATGAAAGTGACACAGGATAAAATGAAAGTGAGACATGACAAGAAATCTCAGATAAGAAATTTCAGTCCTGAGGGCCGAGTGTTAGTGTTGCTTCCTGCTCCAGGTCAGCCACTACAGGCTAGGTATTTTGGTCCCTATGCAATCGAAAGGAGGGTTAATGAAACAGATTACGTGGTGACAACTCCCGACCGACGGAAAAAGCGGCAGCTGTGTCATGTCAACCGACTGAAGAAATATTATGAGAGGAAGCCTGTGGAAAAAATGGTTCCTGTCTCACCTGTCGTGCCTGTAGTCGGGGTGCAAGAGAATCCAGAGGTTGAGGCCGGTGTGAAATTTGATAACATTGATGACCAGGCTTGTCCCAGATTGATGAACACGGAAGTGTTGGGCAATTTAGATGAGAAATTAAGTCATTTGACGAGGGAACAACAAGGACAACTATCCAGGCTAATTTTTGAGTTTGCACATTTGTTCACAGATGTACCTGGTCGTACTGACTTGGTATATAATGATATTGAGGTGGGGGAAGCCACTCCTGTGAAGCAACACCCCTATTGGATGAACCCTGTGAAGATGGATTATCTTCGGAAGGAAGTTCAGTATATGTTGGAGAATGACATCATCAAACCAAGCAGCAGTGAATGTTTTATCCTCACCTTACCTCACCTCAGTTTTATCCTCACCATGTGTGTTGGTTCCAAAACCCGATGACAGTTTTCACTGTTGTACGGATTTAAAACGGGTTAATGCAGTGACCAAGACCGACTCATATCCCATCCCGAGGATTGATGACTGTATTGATAGAATAGGCCCAACTAAATTTGTAACTAAATTTGACTTGCTGAAAGGGTATTGGCAGATTCCTCTTACTGATAGAGCCAAGGAAATCTCGGCTTTAGTCACACCAAATGGGTTGAATCAGTACATGGTTCTTCCCTTTGTATTGAAAAACGGGCCTGCTACATTTCAACGGCTGATTAATAAGCTTATTGCAGACCTTGAGGGGGTGGAGGCTTATCTGGATGATGTCATCATCCACACCATGACCATGGAAGATCATCTTAAACAAATTCATGCATTTTTCAAGAAACTGACCGAGGCAGGGTTGACCATCAACTTATCTAAGAGTGAGTTTGTAAAAGCACAGGTGGTGTTCCCAGGCCATGTAGTACGTCAGGGTCAGGTGCAACCGGTGACAGCCAAGATAGAAGTCATTGATCGCTTCCAAGTTCCAAAAGGGAAGAAGGAGCTTATGAGATTCTTGCGTATGGCTGGTTGGTACCGGCGGTTCTGCAGGAATTTTTCTGATGTGGTAGCCCCTTTAACGAATTTGCTGAGGAAAGAGACCAAGTTTGTTTGGGATGACAAATGTCAGGCTGCCTTTGCCCACGTCAAAGCGATATTAATGAGCTCTCCTGTCCTAGCAGCCCTGGATTTTCAAGAACCTTTCAAATTGTCAAGTGATGGAAAGATGCAAGTGATGTGGGGGCTGGGGCAGTTCTATTGCAGGAAGATGAGGATGGCGTGGATCACCCGGTGTGCTACTATTCCAAAACGTTTAACAAACATCAGGCAAATTATGCCACTGTGAAAAAAGAGACCCTTGCTCTCCTGCTAGCGCTTCAGCATTATGAGGTGTATCTGGGAATTACTACCTTTCCTATAAAAGTCTTCACTGATCACAACCCCTTAACCTTCATTCAAAAAATTAAAAATATAAATCAGAGGTTGATGAGATGGAGTTTGTCTTTGCAGGAGTTCAACTTGGAAATTGAGCATGTAAAGGGCAGGGACAATGTCGTTGCTGATGCTTTATCCAGAGTGAACTAACTTTGAAAATTCCTGGAGGTTGTTTGGAAGTTTTGTTGCTTTCTTCTGGGGAATATTAATTATTGTTGCTCACGCGAGTTGATCATTTGGGTGTGAGTTTTACTTTTGTTTGTTGAAGAGGGTTTTTGCATGAAAAGACATTTTCACTATGTTCAAACTTTCTTTCTTGAGCGTGGGGAGCCTCACAGATTCGTCACTTCCGTCGTTGTGGTTTTCATCCACTGTAAGCATTTTTAGTTCCATGTACTATTCTTTGTATAGTTTGAGTGAAATGGAAATAACTGTCTTCAAAAGGAAAAATTCGTATTTTAAAAGAAAAACGAAATGGATCGGGAGAAACCGGAAGAAGAAGAAGAGGAAGAGAAAGCGGAGCAAGTGAGGTCAGGAGAGAACGGCCGATCGGCTTTGAGGTCTCGAGCAGATGCTGGCGAACGTGGGTCACGAGCGAACATTGGTTTCCCCGGGGAAGGGATTCCTGTGACAGAGTGGATATCGCTGTGGCAGATAAACCTGAGTGAGGGGTTTTGCGGTTGATTCCGGAGTGAATCGTTGTTGGAGAGCAGGTACGCCACCATTACGGGCCCGTCCGCCATTTCGCCTCGCTCCAGCCTTTTCACCTCGCTCCAGCCATTTCACCGCGCCCAGCCATTAGCCTGGTTCGCGTGTGTAACGTGGATTTCAATTGGGAATATGCGGTTTCTCCATTTGGGAGCCACTGAACTTTCATACCAGCGTCATTGTCTGGTGAACGGAAGGTCTGAATTCCCAGTTGCCTTTTGGGTGCACCTTTGCCTGACCGACGTCGGCCCGATTTCAACCCAGCGGCTCTTCGGCAGCGTTGACTGTCAGCCGATCTGGGTCCTGGTCTCGATACGACCTTTTTTTTGTGATCACTGGAGCGTGGATCGACTTTGGCCTGGTGCCGGGACAGTGACTTTGGGAATGTTACATTTCGCTCACGTAGCGCACCGTGAGTTATCGAGTAAGAAACTGATGGTACCATCATAGGAATGATAGGATATTTGTTGTGCAATTGATTACTATTGTACTTGTGCAAGTCGATATTCTTGTGTGGCATTAATACAATACTTGGTTTTGGTATTGATTGGTTGGTGTGGTTTCACCATTGGTCATTGGCACACATAATAACACATGTTTCTGCCGTGGCTCCTTTCGGGGCTCGGAGGTACACCGTGACCAGGGTTTGGGGAGGAACACGTAACACAGGATATCTCAAAAAGTTGTGGACGTATTCGGATGAAATTTGGCAGAGATGTAGCGTAAGTGACAAGGACGAAATTAATAGATTTTGGTGAAGATTTGAATCTGGCTACTAGAATTTTTAAAGTGATTCTTCACCATTGGGAGATAGGGCCAAAACTATACATAGCAGGATATCTCAAAAATTGTGGACGGATGATTTTGTTTAAATATGATTCTGTATTGTGATTTTCTGGTCTACTCTGGGATACAAAACGTAAACTGTTCACCTGGCAGAGGTATGCTCTCTACTGAGTGCCGTTCTAGTTACCTTTGCCAGAGGATATGGTGTTGCATTTGAGTCCGTTTGTCTGTTTGTTTGTTTGTTAGTCTGTTTTTTTCCGCACAGAATAAATATGATTTTCTCTGCAACCGTTGGTCCAATTGACAGGAAATTTCCACCATAGGTGCGACTCCACCTGTGGAATATTTTAATGATAAGTATGATGACATAGGTCACGTGGTATGAGCGCTATCTTAGAAAAACCGAAAAGGTTTGCACCTCAACATCTCTGAAAGTGCTGCATAGGAAAAAAAATGAGACATGGCTCATTGTAAATAACTCTCCATGGGGAACAACATGTTATTGATGATGTCATAGGTTCCTCCATGATGACGTCATAATTCGACAAGTACAAAACTTCATCCGATCGAGATGAAATTTCTTGAGCGTCATCTATGGATAAATTAGTGGAGGAAATTTTTTTTATTTCACCCTGATGTGACTGATGACGTGGTTCGGCCGCCATATTGGTTTCAACACCATAGTGTTTGTTGTGTTTCAACCTCTCAAATGTTGTGTTTGTGTCCTTCCCCCTCTCTTTTGTGTCCTTCCCCCTCTCTCCCCATCTTGTCTACCGCTCCCCTTGTTTTTTGTGTTTTGTGTGTCGGTTTGTCTTTTTGTGTGATTAATGTTTTAGCTCTTTCACGAGCCTCGATCTTGTATACAAAAAAAAAAAACAAAAAAAAAAACACAAAAGCCTTAAAAACCAATAACAACACGTCCTGGCGAGGGTTTGCAATCTCTAATTGCTCTTTCTTGTTTACTCTGTTAACATCACGCTTATTTGCTCTGTTAACATTATGCACATCTGCTTTGTTAGTATCTCGCTTATTTGCTCTGTCAACAACTCGCTATTCTGCTGTTAACATCACAGTTATCTGCTCCATCACCTTGAGTGCATATTGTATGGCCCCGGAGCTTTATCGTCCCTTCGTTTCCCCAGCTGTTTCTTCACTTTCTCCACTTTTACTTTGATCTCCTCATAAATTATGAAAATAAATGATGAAAAAAATTCAATGATTAATTGCAATGACTGGCATTACTTGTACAATTGCACAATAGAGGACGTTTGGTAATTCTTGGATGTTATCACCGTGATGTAATGTTCAGAAAATAATAAATTATATGTGACAGAACAATACAATTGATCATACGATGAAAAATCACTTACGTTCTTTTGAAAATGAAGTCGCACCTTTCAGGGACTGCAAAGAAAAAAGGGGGTTAAATGTGCATGGATTTCACTCACAGATCCAAAAGTTAAATTTGAATACAAATTTATCAAGATAGTAATTAAATTGAAATAACTGCTCACAGATCGAAAATTATTATAATTTTTTTTTTTGTATACAACATCGAGGCTCGTGTAAGAGCTAACATCAATCACAAAAAGACAAACTGACACATAAAACATAAGACAAAGGGAGCGGGAGACAAGATGGGGAGAGAGAGGGAAGCACACAAGTATAACAGCAGAGAACAGGAACATCGAGAGATCTGTGGGAGCGAGAGGGCTTGGGGGGAGGAGGCATGGGAAAGCGGGTTGGGGGGGGGGGGGGGGGAGAGGTATAAAACACATGGACACTGCGAGAACTTCAAGGAAGGAAGTCGGTATTTCAGAAAAGTGGATCTGGGGTGAATTAACAGGGGTATAAAGATCAAGGTTTTGGATGGGGGAAGATAAGAGATGGTGGTGAACAGCTATTTGAAGACCTGGAGGGATGAGTGGGATTGAAGAGAGTGAGGGAGTTTGTTCCAGAGGCGGGAGAAAAGAGGAATGAAAGAGTGAAGGTGAATAGAGAGTCTTGATTTTGTCAGTTTCACCAGAAGAGGTTTCGATGTTCTTTCTCGCTGGCTGCAGCCCTTCTAATGTTGGGTGCTGCTTTGCCAGAGAGCAGATAAAGGTTGCTGGTCTTGGTGGGTTTGAGACATGCGCTGATAAAGCGACAATCTTCTTTGCATGGAGTCACCATTCCCAAACTGCACAAGCATATTCAGCCATGGAGAAACAGAGGGGGCAGTGCAGTCAATCGGATGGTTGTGGGTTTGGCTCTCCATTTCGAGTTGCCCAGTTTGCTGAGAAGGGCATTTTTGAGTGCTGGCTTTTGCTTTCAGCTTATCGATGTGTGTTTTGTCGGTCAAATAATGGTCACGGATCGCACCAAGATAGACTGGGTTTTCACAGTGTTATAGTTTGGTCCAATTCCACATAATCTTCAGCTTTCGATTTGCATGTTTATTCTTCAAGTAGAAGGCACAGGCCTGAAGTTTTGAGGCAGTGGCTCTCGGATGGTTGACAGGATGGTTGATGGATGACAGGTTGGTCAGGGCTGCAGAGAGAGGACATTGCAATTCAGGGAACTCATTCTTCTGTGTTGTGATATACAGGTCATCTGCATAGATAAAGATAAACTCTTGGTCTGAGGATGGAAAGGCGAGTCATTGACATATAAATTAAACAATGGGAGCCAGGAAGCTTCCTTGAGGAAGGCTGTTCTTCTGCCTGTGTCATCAGCAACTTGCTCCGGACAATTTGACAGAGAAGGGGAGGGGGGTAGGAGGTGGGGGGAGGGGGGGGGGTTAATAAAAAGCACAACAAACTTGGAATAACCTACATTGTAGCGGTTACCTTATTCGCATGTCACGCGGTTACTTTATTCGCATGTCACGGTTACCTTATTCGCATGTGGCGGTTACCTTATTTGCATGTGGCGGTTACCTTATTTGGTCATAATCCACGTGCACGGGCCTGTGGGGCTTTAGGTTGTGTCGACGTGACGTGCGCGCGGTTGTTGGAGCCACGCCGTCCAAAGAGGGTTTTGGCTTTATAAAAGCTGTACGAGTTCCGTTCGCGATATCTGTGCTGAAGATTTCTGTTCGAATAAACAAGCTTCGAACCCTACGAAATGGCCTCGTCTTCTCGTCTTCCGCAACTCCTAAACTGGTGACCCCGGCTGTCCCTGAACGGATTTTGGGGCTGCAAACGAACACGGCAAGAGCGCCCTGGCCAGGGAAACCACCTAAACTGGTGACCCCCGGCTTCTCCCGAACAGATTCTGGCGCTGCAAACGTGCATGGCGACACCTACACTGGTGACCCCGGCTGCTCCCGAACGATTTTGGGGGTTTCAAACGAACGTGGCAAACGCAGTTTCGATCGAACTGCCGGAGTTTGGGGGACGACGGGCGGCCAGGCCATGTGGTTCGTGTGCACGACGCTTGGCTCCTCCTCTGCGACCAGAGGGGCGAGCTTGCTCCAGGATCCTCTGAAGGAATGTGGTTACGAGACGTGGGTGGCACTGCTGCTCATCTCCTATGCACGCACTGACGTTGGCGGCACGGCTGCTTCGTCACGTTCGTGCGCACTGCGCGTGGCACCTCCTCTGCAAACAGAGGGGTGCGCCTTCTCCAGGATCCTCCGACGAGACGTAGGTGGCACTGCTCATCTCCTGCGCGCACACTGACCCGGGTGGCACTGCTGCACGTAGCTTTCGCGCGCACTACGGCCAAGTACCTCCTCTGCGACCAGAGCGGAGCCTTCTCCAACGAGCACTGCTCGTCACCTTCATGCAACTACGTACTACAACTACAACTCGCGAACACTCGACAACTACAGCTACAGCTCACGTGTAGAAAGCTGCAACCCACGTAACTACTACTCCTACCCTGCAACCTCGGGAGGCCAGCGAGGAACCTCAGCAGCCTCCTCCGAGGCCTTGCCCAGCCCCCTCGGTTGGCTCAACCCCACGGCGGCGTTTTTTTTTTCCGCGTGCACCGAGGCCGAGCATTGCTCGAGCCTTCTCGGCACTGCCGAGTGCACCCGAGAACTACATTACTCTGCACCCTCGGGAGGCCCGCGAGGAACCTCAGCAGCCTCCCCCGAGGCCTTTCCCAGCCCCCTCGGTTGGCTCAACCCCACGGCGGTGTTTTTTTTTTTCGCATGCACCGAGGCCAAGCACTGCTCGAGCCTTCTCGGCACTGCCGAGCACGCCCGCGAACTACATGCATGTCCGTGCGAGTGCATTCTGGGGAGGCGCATGTAGCAGTTACCTTATTCGCATGTCACGGTTACCTTATTCGCATGTCGCGGTTGCCTTATTTGCATGTGGCGGTTACCTTATTTGCATGTAGCGGTTACCTTATTTGGTCATAATCCACGTGCACGGGCCTGTGGGGCTTTTGATTTTGTGGACGTGACGTGCGCGCGGTTGTTGGAGCCACGCCCTCCGAAGAGGGTTTTGGCCTTATAAAAGCTGTACGAGTTCCGTTCGCGATATCAGTGCTGAAGATTTCTGTTCTAATAAACGAGCTTCGAACCCTACGAAATGGGCTCGTCTTCTCGTCTTCCGCAACTCCTAAAACATAATATATAATAGAAGTTAGTACATTGTTGAAGCGAATTCAAGAACCTAATGATCAATTACATATTAAAAATAAAATGCCCTCAATCTTGCTCCACTTTTGACTGTTTGGATTAAGCTTCTGCCATCATTTTATTTTGTCCTTTTCCTTGCAGTCAAACTTCCGTGGCTACAGGACGAGGAACCAGCTCAAGGGAAGACCAAATGGAAACGAAATGATTGCTTTGCAGTCCAGTGATTACAACTTTCATTTAATGGAGGAAATTCCACCAATCAACGTGCTGGACGAACCACGTTACCCCAGCAAAGTTGAAAAACAAGTGAATCCTGGTAAATTGAGTTCGCGGAGCCATCAGGTGTGTTCCGACAGACCGAGCTCTCGGAGTTCATGTTCAAGTCACGAAGGTGATGGAGACCTAGCTCTTGAGTACCAGCACCGGGCTAAGCTGGGTAAATTAATTCTACCCCGATTGGGTCAGGATGGTGGCAGCGAATCACATGACTCAACGTCGAAAACCACCAAGAAAGTATCTTCATTTTACAATGACTTGGAGTCTTGTCATGAGGTCGATGTAATCGGGATGAAGAATAGTTTATTGGAAGACCCGTCAAAGGAAGAAGCCGTTGTAACAATTCAAGCAGGTTACCGAGGACACCTGGCCAGGAAGGATTTGAAGAAGCAGCACCAAACTGCAACAACTATCCAAGTAAGAAAACATTTTAAAATAATTTGAAACAATCTAAACGTTGAAATGTTCATACAAATAAACCCTTAGTTTTGGGTTTACCTGCTTGGTATTTCGATCTTGGTGCAAAGGTCTTTATATTGTGGATGCAGGTTCGACTTTCAGATCTGCAATGGATTACTGTGGCATGGCTGTCTTTCATCCTCTGATTTTTTTTTTTTTTTTTTTTGTATACAACATCGAGGCCCGTGTAAGAACTAACATACAGTCACGTGAAAAAGTAAGAACACCCCATGTAAAGTTTTGACTTTTTCAACATATTTCAACATACAGCTATTTGATCTTCATTTCAACAATATTTGTAGATAAAGGTGATATAACATAACAAATATCATGAAACATTTACATTTTGTAGTCCATTGTATCATTTAAATAAACATCAATGCAAATTTCACCTGTCGAAAAAGTAAGTACACCCTTGGCTCTAATAGGTGGTATTGCCCCCTTTGGCAGAAACAACCTCAAGTAGGCATTTCTTATAACTGTCTACCAGTCTCTGACATCGAGTGCGAGAAATTTTTGCCCACTCCTCCATGCAGAATTCTTTCAGCTGTGCGATGTTTGAGGGGTTTCTTGCATGCACAGCTCGTTTCAAATCCCCCCACAACATCTCGATGGGATTTAGATCCGGGCTTTGACTTGGCCATTCCAGAACCCTCCATTTCCTTCTTTTCAGCCATTCCTTGGTGGATTTACTGGTATGTTTAGGGTCATTGTCATGTGTTACGGATTCGTCACTTCCGTTGTGTTGGTTTGCATCCGCTGTAAATATTTCTGATCCCATGTACTATTATTGTGTTCAAAAGGTTTATTGTCCATGGTTTTCAAATCAAAAAGGTTTTCAAAAGGTAAAAAAAAGTTAATGTTACAAGAGATAGGAAATCGGATCGGAAACCGGAAGATGAAGACGAAGAGGAAGAAGAGGGGAAAAAGAGGCAGAGCGAGTGAAGTCGGAGAAGAAGCGAGTTGCTTCAAGGTCCGGGGCGAACGTTGTCGAACGAAAGTCGCTGGTGAACTTTCGGGGTTCCCATGAAATGGATTCCTACAACAGCGTGGTTAGCGCTGTGACGGATTAACCTGCATGTCAGGTTTTGCTATCGATTCAGGAGAGAATCATCACCGTGCTGTTGCGCCACGAGACCGGGCCATCGGCCATTTTGACTCGCGCGGGACTTGTGCTTCACTCGCGGTTTCGTTTCTTTTCGACAGTTCTCACCGCATTCGGACGTCGATCTGGGGCGTGTGTGTGACGCGGAGTTTTGAAGGCTAATTCGTCCATAGCCAGGGGTGTGATCTCTCAGTCGCCTGTGGGGCGCCTTTAGATTTCCCAGTCGCCTTGAGGGCGCCTTTGTACAGCTTCGGCTGTGTGACTGCCCTTGCCATCCGCACGGGATTCTGGTCTCGATTGGACATCGTTCTCGCGATCGCAGGAGCGAATCAACTTCGTCTTGAAGCCGGGAATAAGAGACATTGGGGAATGTTCTTGTTACACTCACTTGGAGCACAGTGAGGTATATATTACAAAACTGATGGTACCATCATAGAACATATTGATTGTACTTTTGAATACTATTGTTGTTGTACTGTTATTCGTGTGTGATCTGAATACAATATTTGTTTGTGAGTAACAATTGGGGTGGCTTCTCCATTGATCTTTGACACACAGAATAACACATTTTTCTGCCGTGACTCCTCTCGGGGCTCGGAGATACACCGTGACCAGGGGGTCGGGGAGGTGCACGTAACACATGTTGGAAGGTCCACCTTCGGTTGAGCTTCAACTTTCCGACAGATGGCCTCACATTATCCTCAAGCACCCTCTGGTACAATGAAGAATTCATAGTGGATTCTATGATGGTGGGCTGCCCAGGCCCTGATGCAGCAAAGCTGCCCCAAACCATAATATTTCCACCACCATGCTTTACAGTTGGTATCAGGTTCTTGTGGTCAAATGCTGTCTTTGGTTTTTGCCAAACATGTCTTCTGGTACTGTGGCCAAATAGCTCTACCTTTGACTCATCTGTCCAGAGCACATTGTTCCAGAAGTGCTGGTCTTTGCCTACGTGTTCATTGGCAAACTTTAGTCTTGCCCTGATGTTCTTTCTGGACAGCATAGGTTTCCTGCTGGCACACCCTCCCATGTAGATCAAGTTTGTGCAGTCTCTTTCTAATGGTAGACCCGTGCACTTTGACATCAACAGTGGCAAGAGCTACCTGTAGGTCCCGTGATGACATTCTGGGGTTCTGAGAGACTTCTTTCAGGATCTTGCGGTCTGCTCTCGGGCTGTACTTGCTGGGGCAGCCTGGCCTGAACAAGTTGGCAGTTGTTTGGAATCTTCTCCACTTGTAGATGATCTTCCGGACAGTCGAATGATTGATTTCAAATTGTTTGGAGATCTTTTTCAATCCCTTCCCAGACTCGAAGGCATGGAAACCTTTTTTCTGAACGCCTCAGAGAGCTCTTTTGATCTAGGCATGGTGACGCCGCACACTTCAACAACAAAGAGCAAACCAAACTAAATGTCTGAGGTTTAAATAAGACAGGTTCCTCCAAGATCCTCTCTCACGATGTTCTAATCATTTGCACCTGAGCTGGTGCACCCAATTCTAATTTTAGGTATTTGAAGTGGTGATAAATGTAGGGGTGTACTTACTTTTTCCACATGTGAAAGTTGCATTGATGTTTATTTAAATTATGCAATGGACTACAAAATGTAAATATTTCATGATATTTGTTATATTATATCACCTTTATCTTTCAATATTGTTGAAATGAAGATCAAATAGCTGCAAGTTGAAATATGTTGAAAAAGTCAAAACTTTACATGGGGTGTACTTACTTTTTCACTTGACTGTAAATGACAAAAAAACAAACAAACAGAAAAAACGGACATATAAGACAAAATAAGGGGAGTGGGAGACAAGATGGGGGGAGAGAGAGAAGCACACAAGTACAACATTTGAGAACAGGGACATCGGGAGATCTGTGGGAGGAAGAGGGCTTGGGGAGTAGGCGTGGGAAAGGGGGGTGGGAGAGGGAAAAAAACACATGGACACTGCCAGAACTTCCTTCCAGGAAAGAAGTCGGTATTTCAGAAAAGGGGATCTGGGGTGAATTAACGGGGGTAGAAAGATCAAGGTTTTGGATGGGGGAAGATAAGAGATGGTGGTGAACAGCTGTTTTAAAGACCTGGAGGGATGAGTGGGGTTGAAGAGAGTGAGGGAGTTTGTTCCAGAGGTGGGAGAAAAGAGGAATGAAAGAGTGAAGGTGAATAGAGAGTCTTGATTTTGTCAGTTTTACCAGAAGAGGGTTCGATGTTCTTTCTCGCTGGCTGCAGCCCTTCTAATGTTGGGTGCTGCTTTGCCAGAGAGCAGATAAAGGTTGCTGGTCTTGGTGGGTTTGAGACATTTGCTGATAAAGCGATAATCTTCTTTACATGGAGTCACCATTCCCAAACTGCACAAGCATATTCAGCCATGGAGAAACAGAGGGGGCAGTGCAGTCAATCGGATGGTTGTGGGTTTGGCTCTCCATTTCGAGTTGCCCAGTTTGCTGAGAAGGGCATTTTTGAGTGCTGGCTTTTGCTTTCAGCTTATCGATGTGTGTTTTGTCGGTCAAATAATGGTCACGGATCACACCAAGATAGACTGGGTTTTCACAGTGTTATAGTTTGGTTCAATTCCACATAATCTTCAGCTTTCGATTTGCATGTTTATTCTTCGAGTAGAAAGCACAGGCCTGAAGTTTTGAGGCAGTGGCTCTCGGATGGTTGACAGGATGGTTGATGGATGACAGGTTGGTCACTGGTCAGGGCTGCAGAGAGAGTACATTCCAATTCAGGGAACTCATTCTTCTGTGTTGTGATATACAGGTCATCTGCATAGATAAAGATAAAACTCTTGGTCTGAGGATGGATATGCGAGTCATTGACATAAAAATTAAACAGAATGGGAGCCAGGAAGCTTCCTTGAGGAAGGCTGTTCTTCTGCCTGTGTCATCAGCAACTTGCTCCAGACAATTTGACAGAGAAGGGGGTGGGGGGGGGGGGGGGGGGGGGTAAAAAAAAGCACAACAAACTTGGAATAACCTACATACTATATAATGGAAGTTGGTACATTGTTGAAGCGAATTCAAGAACCTCATGATAAATTACATATTAAAATGCCCCCAATCTTGCTCCACATTTGACTGTTTGGATTAAGCTTCTGCCATCATTTTATTTTGTCTTTTTCCTTGCAGTCAAACTTCCGTGGCTACAGGACGAGGAACCAGCTCAAGGGAAGACCAAATGGAAACGAAATGATTGCTTTGCAGTCCAGTGATTACAACTTGCATTTAATGGAGGAAATTCCACCAATCAATGTGCTGGACGAACCACGTTACCCCAGCAAAGTTAAAAAACAAGTGAATCCTGGTAAATTGAGTTCGCGGAGCCATCAGGTGTGTTCCGACAGACCGAGCTCTCGGAGTTCATGTTCAAGTCACGAAGGTGATCGAGACCTAGCTCCAGCTCTTGAGTACCAGCACTGGGTTCAGCAGGGTAAATTAATTCTACCCCGATTGGGTCAGGATGGTGGCAGCGAATCACATGACTCAACGTCGAAAACCACCAAGGAAGTATCTTCATTTTACAACGACTTGGAGTCTTGTCATGAGGTCGATGTAATCGGGATGAAGAATAGTTTAATGGAAGACCCGTCAAAGGAAGAAGCCGTTGTAACAATTCAAGCAGGTTACCGAGGATACCTGGCCAGGAAGGATTTGAAGAAGCAGCACCAAACTGCAACAACTATCCAAGTAAGAAAACATTTTAAAATAATTTTAAATAATCTAAACGTTGAAATGTTCATACAAATAAACCCTTAGTTTTGGGTTTACCTTCTTGGAGTTTCAATCTTGGTGCAAAGGTCTTTATATTGTGGTTGCAGGTTCGAATTGATGATCACACGTTAGTTAGTCCATTGTTTAATTATGTGTTTCTGAATCATGACAAGTGTACACTGATGTCTGCTATTGTCCCGGATCTCATGTACAATATTCGTCGATACGTATCGGTCAAATTTCAACCGCCACTGCACAAGTCCTTCCATGACCCTTCAATTGCTGCAAAATGAAACGAAAAACAGGTGAATGTCCGATTTATACCCAACATGGTGGAGCTTAAAATCATCATCATAATCATTTCGTATTGTCACACCCATATCTGTCCGTTGGCGAGCACATAAAAGCTACATCATTAGCCTCTGCCAGATCCTTTGGTGTACATGTCCCATGTAGTATGCCACAGCTCAAGAGATGTTCCATGGTCTGGGAGCCGTGGCTGCATTTGCAGTCTGCTGTGTCTTTACTGTATCCCCATCTCAACATGTTTGATTTACATCTCCCCATGCCATCCCATAGTCTGTTCAGGCTGTGCCAGTTTATCCATGCAGATCGGCACCGGATGGGAGCTTCTCTCATGGATTGAGTGTCATGTGTTCATCTTGAGGAATAAAACATCATTAACTTCTGCGAGATATCGCCACTAAGAAAATTGCGATGAGACAGTGTTTGGTATAAAACCCCGAACCCAACAGCAGTTTCTGATGGGATTGCTGAACAAGTGAACAAAGGTTAAAACAAATAAATTTTGTCCTTTCCAACATTACTCCTGTTTCACAATTTTCTTAGTTTGCTACTTACCTCCACCACCGAAGCTGAACTGAGGTTTTGTTTTCACCCCTGTTTGTCTGTCTGTGAACAAGATATCTCAAAAAGTTCTGGACGGTTTTGGACGAAGCATGGTCGACAGGTTGGGTGTTTGACAAGGACGAATCAATTCGATTTTGGTGAAGATCTGGATCCGGATACTCTAATTTTTAAGTGATTCTTCAACATTGAGCGATATGGCCAAAAATTATACATAGCATGATATCTCGCAGTTATTGATGGAATAGGACTAAAATTGGTGGATGATTTGGGCAGGTGACAAGAACAAGCCGATTAGATTTTTGGAGGTCTGGATGAAGATCCAGCCTATCAGTGGATGGGATACGTAACGTAAACTGTTCAGCCTGGCCATGGTATGCGTGCTACTGAGTGCCTTTCTGGTTTATTGTTTTAAAAAGGTTTTTGCTTATTTTTGTTGTTGTTGCATTCTGCACGTTGTCCATCCAAATGCTCATTTATTGCGACTGTTGGGATGAGGCCTCAACAATGAAATTAATTTGTTCCTTTCTCTGCAGGCAAACTTCCGTGGCTACAAGTTGAGGAAAGACCTTGAGAAAAGTCCAAATGAAAGAATTACCTTTTATTACAATTATGACAACCTGGATTCAAAGGCTAAAATACCAGCAGCATTCCACGTGCAGAACGAACCAGATAACGTCATCAAAACACAAGGCAATGTAGCTTCCAGCAAAGCCACCTCCAGACGTGAACCAGGAGAATGTCAGAAGAAAGCAGCTCGTGCTCCATTAAAGGGTTCCCAGGCTAAGCCAGATCTTCCTTCTCAGTCATCTCACGATGCTGATGCTAAATCAGCTCAAAGTTGCTCGCGCTGCAAAATATGCAGTCAATCTTACCTTCGCCGTTTTCAATACTCTGACTATTTTTAACCTTAAAATGTGGGCAGCATGAGGAAAGTCATGGAACTTGAACAAAGCAAACTTCCTTCCTGAAAATCAAAGTTAGCAATCCCAAATCAAAATGAGTAATCCCAGCAATTTGGAAGTATGGCTGTTAGATGCTTCCCTGACTATATTTGAAGACTTGAGTCAGAAGTAAGAAGCATTTGTCAGATTTTTGGGCCAAGTGAGCTAGAGCGAGGAACTCCATCTGCAGTATCGTAACAATCCATGTCTGTAATATTTTTGCATAGTTTTAGTTTGTGACTGAAGTACTTCTTCCTGTGACGCGGGAATAATTAAGCAAGACACAGGATGGTGGTTGATACTTGCTGTATTAGAATATGCAGGTATGAGGTAATAAAAGAACCCTATAAGATACAAAAGCACGATTCAGCAAAGATACATTGCAGGTAGCAGATTAAATACCTCAATCAATGGATGATATCTATATTATAATGGGCGAAGGTGATTCTGTTGGATGTCTGTCTGGGGGTCCGTTTGCAGAGTAGCTCCACCCATTCTTGGAGAGGCTTCATGTAAACAAATATCCACCATTTTATTAACTCGAATAGCTTTGAGGCCTGTTTAGTTAGGCCCGTGCTGTCTTTCTCTCTCACACAGGTTTATTTCAATTCTAATTCGATATATCATTTCATTTTTAAGAGTCACTAACATAGTGTTAGACTCGGTTGAAAAAAAACGGGAAGAGAATCCCAAGAAAGTTTCCGTTTATAGAACAAAATGATTTCTCAAAGGCCTGTAAACTAAACGCCCATTTTATCGAATTCACCATCTGATTTAATTTTTATCGATGGTTTTAGACTCAGTGTCAGAAATAATTGAGAACATTCACGCACGCACGGGAAATTGCCGAGATATATTTATAAAAATCGCGCCATGATGATACACAAAAATACACCGCCTAAAATAACAGTTGGGGAAAATGTCAACATATATTAAAAATTCGCTTTTTCTTTTCGTTAAGATATATTACTTTTACGTTTTATGAGAGTCGGCACAAAAACGACATATATATCTTCGTTCTTTCTTATTTCATTCAACATTATTATCCGGAAGTAAAAGATGTTTCAGGAAATTACCGAGAGATAGGTCTTCGTTTTTTTTTATTAGTTATGTGCGCATACACTTTAAATAGGTTTGGCAATAGGGGTTGGCGAGGAGTGTGAGGGGTTGTAGAGGAGTGTGAGGAGGTATTGGAGAGGAGTGCGAGGAGGCATTGGAGAGGAGTGCGAGGAGGTATTGGAGAGGAATGCGAGGAGTTATTGGAGAGGAGTGCGAGGAGGTATTGGAGAGGAGTGCGAGAAGGTATTGGAGAGGAGTGCGAGGAGGTAATGGAGAGGAGTGTGAGGAGGTATTGGAGAGGAGTGTGAGGGGTTGGAGAGGAGTGTGAGGGGTTGGCGAGGAGTGTGAGGGGTTGTAGAGGAGTGTGATGGGTTGTAGAGGAGTGTGAGGAGGTATTGGAGAGGAGTGCGAGGAGGCATTGGAGAGGAGTGCGAGGAGGTATTGGAGAGGAATGCGAGGAGTTATTGGAGAGGAGTGCGAGGAGGTATTGGAGAGGAGTGCGAGGAGGTATTTGAGAGGAGTGTGAGGTGGTATTTGAGAGGAGTGCGAGGAGGTATTGGAGAGGAGTGCGAGGAGGTATTTGAGAGGAGTGCGAGGAGGTATTGGAGAGGAGTGCGAGGAGGTATTGGAGAGGAGTGCGAGGAGGTATTGGAGAGGAGTGTGAGGAGTTATTGGAGAGGAGTGTGAGGAGCGATTGGAGAGGCGAGTGAGGCGCGATTGGAGGGGAGTATGAGGAATTGAAGAGGAGTGTGAGGGATTGGGGAGGAGTGTGAGGGATTGGAGAGGAGTGTGAATGGTTGGAGAGGTGTGTGAGGGGTTGGAGAGGAGTGTGAGGAGTTGGAGAGGAGTGTGAGGGGTTGGCGAGGAGTGTGAGGGGTTGGCGAGGAGTGAGGGGTTGGCGAGGAGTGTGAGGGGTTGGCGAGGAGTGTGAGGGGTTGGCGAGTGGTGTGAGGGGTTGGCGAGGAGTGTGAGGGGTTGGCGAGGAGTGAGGGGTTGGCGAGGAGTGTGAGGAGGTATTGGAGAGGAGTACGAGGAGGTATTGGAGAGGAGTACGAGGAGGTATTGGAGAGGAGTACGAGGAGGTATTGGAGAGGAGTGCGAGGAGGTATTGGAGAGGAGTGCGAGGAGGTATTGGAGAGGAGTGCGAGGAGGTATTGGAGAGGAGTGTGAGGAGGTATTGGAGAGGAGTGTGAGGAGGTATTGGAGAGGAGTGTGAGGAGGTATTGGAGAGGAGTGTGAGGAGGTATTGGAGAGGAGTGTGAGGAGGAGTGGTATTGGAGAGGCGTGAGGGTGGAGAGGAGTGAGGGGTCACATATTATGTGAAATAAATAAGTTGTGTTCATTACACCATTTTGTAAAATTAAATGTGCAGCATCTAAATCAAGATGTCCAAATGTCACACACTATACCCGTGAGATTCCCACGGGTGACCCGACTAGTAAATTATAATGGTTCAATGTTTACAATAAATACATTGAGTATGCAACCACAGGTGCATCCAAATACAAGTCCGACAGGCTAGACGAATGTGCAACCATGAGATACATCAGGGGCAGACAATGTCTACATACTATCGCAAGACGTGCACTATGGGAGATTTCTATAATTATTAGGGTCGGTGAGTTATGCAAGTAGTTAAATTGTTTGTTTTTTGTTTTTTTGTTTTTTTTGTATACAAGATCGAGGCTCGTGAAAGAGCGAACATTAATCACACAGAAAGACAAACCGACACATAAAACATATAACATCGGGAGCGGCAGACAAGATGGGGAGAGAGGGGGAAGGACACAAACACAACATTTGAGAGCAGGGACCGAGAGACATGGAGACATCGAGAGATCTGAGAGAGGGCGAGGGCTTTGGGGGGGGGGGGGCATGGGAAGGGGGCGGTGGGAGAGGTATAAAACATATGGACACTGCCAGGACTTCCAGGAAAGAAGTTGGAATTTCAAACAAGGTGCTTCTGGGGTGAATTAGCGGGGGTAGAAAAGATCAAGGTTTTGGATGGGGGAAGATAAGAGATGGTGGTGAACAGCTGTTTTAAAGACCTGGAGGGAGGAGTGGGATTGAAGGGAGTGAGGGAGTTTGTTCCAGAGGCGGGAGAAAAGAGGAATGAAAGAGTGAAGGTGAGCAGAGAGCCGAGATTTCGGCAGTTTAACCATCAGAGGGTTGCTGGCAGATCTTGTGCGACCTGTAGGAATATTTGGGGGACAGAGCACAGAGAGAGCTGGGGGTGCAAGGCCGGAGAGGAGTCGGTAGAAGACAGAAAGACCACCTACCTGCCTGCGGTGAGTGAGTGAAAGGCCCTCAGAGATAGCTTCATCGCGGGAGATTCCAATAATTCTGAAAGCTTTGGTTTCAACAGCATGAAGCCGAGCGAGGTGTGAGGCAGGAGCACCGGCCCAGAGGGGGGAACAGTATTCCATTGAGCTGCGGATGAAAGCCTTGTATGTGGTGAGGAGCTCAGGTGTGCCAAGGAAGGACTTCACATGACGGAGGATGCCCAGTCGGCGATTGGCTTTGGAGGCCAGCTTGGAAATGTGGTTTTCCCAAGAAAGATCATGGCAGATAGTGAGACCCAAAAGCTTGAGCGACACAACTTCTTGGAGAGGATTGTTGAGAAAGTAGATGGGAGGGTTTTCCAGTCGGTCTTTTCGGAGAGACATAGTAAGAGTGTGAGATTTGTCAGGATTGAAAGACATGTTCCACTTGTTTGACCAGTCTGTGATTTTGTCCAGGTCTGCAGAGAGTGAGGAGGCTGCAGACTGCCGATCTGAGGGATGAGGAATGGAGTGGCAGATAGTGGAGTCAACAACAAAGAGATAGAGAGGATTTTCCAGAGAGTCGGAGAGATCATTGATGAAGACCAGAAATATCACAGGGCCCAGAACACTACCTTGGGGAACTCCAGCCAGAACAGGAAGGGGAGATGAGAGAAATCCATTCAGGGCCACAGGTTGCCTACGAGGAAGTCCGCAAGCCATGAGTGGAGATTTCCACGGATACCATAGAAGGAGAGTTTGGGGAGCAGAGCTGGGTACCAGACCGTATTGAAGGCACGTGATATGTCAAGGGAGACGGCTCTGATTTCCTGTTTGGCATTGACGACCTCCATCCATTGTTGAGACAGCAGAAGCAACATGTCCAGAGTAGAATGACCTGGTCTGAATCCAATTGATGATCAGAGATCAAGCCATTGGAGAAGAGGAAGGATTTGATATCCGAAGCAATGATGGATTCCATGACTTTGTTGATAATTGGGAGCAGGCTGATTGGTCTGTAGTTGCAAGGATCTGTTTTTGCACCTTTCTTGTGTAAAGCGTGAACGTTTGCTGATTTCCAAGATGCTGGCAGATGACCTTGAGCAAAAGAGAGGGTGAAAAGAACAGAGAGAGGGTGAGACAGAGCGGCAGAGCAGGATTTTAGGACCTGTGGGCTGATGCCATCTGGTCCACTTGCAGAATCAGAGTCGAGGTTTGACAAAAATGTCTCCACCTTGTCAAGAGAGAAGGACACAGAGTCCAGGAGCAGTTGGGTTAGACTGGGAAAGGTGGGAACAGGGAGAGATGGGTTTGGGACACAAGATTTTGAGGCAAACACAGAGTTGAGGCATTCGGCTTTGTCACGTGCGGTGTCAACTGTGTAGCCATTTGAGGTAAGGGAGGGGATGGAGGGGGAACAAACACCAGAAACGGATTTGACCAGACGCCACCAGGATTTGGAGGAAGGAGACAGGTTTGAGAGTTCAATCTTGAGTGTGGAGAGATAGCGCTTCCTGGCACTTCTGAGGGTAGACACACACTTGTTCCGAGCTTGGTGGAAGGAACTGAGATTGCCTCTTGGAAGGCAAATCCAACTGAAGGCAAAGGCAAGTTGTTTCAGGGCAAATGCCTCACCACAAGATTCAGTGTACCATGGACGGGAGGAAGGGTAAGACGACTGAAGACGAGATGGGATAAATCTGTGCATGAGAGAGAGCAGTTTGCGTTGGAAGAATTCCCAGGAAGAATTGATGTCAGAGGCAGTAGAGATGGGAGACCAGTCCAGATGATTGATGGCTGCTTGCAGACAGTGCCAGTCGGCCTGAGTGAAATGCCAGACTCGTCGGCACTGAGGAGGCTCTCTGAGAATGGCCAGAGAGATGTCCACTTTAACAAGCACATGATCAGAAGAACCGATTGGAGGAGAAGAAGAGCAGCAGACATTTGCAGGGAAGTTTGTCAAAACCAAGTCTAGAAGAGAAGATACTCCATTGACTGAGATCCGGGTCGGGAAATTGACAGATTGTGTCAGTCCCAAAGAGTCGCAGAGGTCCTTTGCTCAGGTGCCATGACTGGTGAGAAAGGAACCCACACCCAGCCAGCTGGCATGATGACAGTTGAAGTCGCCACATGTGAGGAAGAGAGAGTTTGGATGAGTTGATAGAAGTTGGTCCGTGTTGTCCGACAGTAAAATGTAAATGGAGTCATCACTGTTTGGAGGACGGTACAGAACACATATGAACAAAAGGTGGGAGCGGAGAGGAAGCCGTAGCTAGAGGTACTCCTGGGGGTTGGGTGGAGGGAGGGCAGTGCAAGGAGAGTGAGGAAGAGGGTTTTTGATAAAGATGGCCACCCCACCACCAGGACGAGGCTCAGGTCTATCATACCAGAGGAGGGAGTAACCAGGAAGAGATATTAAGGAATCAGAGAAATATTGAAGGAGGAAAGTTTCTGTTAAGCAGATCAAGTCTGGATTGTCAGAAGCAACCTGAATGGAGAGATCAATCAGGTTTGAGCGAAGGCCCCGGATGTTTGAGGTCCATACCGTTAATGAGGAGAGAGGGGGAGCATCGGGTGCAGGACAGGGGAGGGGAGGGGTAGGGCCAGATGGAGGATGAGAGGGGGGGGTAGGGAGAGCAGTTGATAGCGTGTCAGAGATTACAGTAGAGTTACAAGAAAGGGAAGGATGAGGAGGACGAAAGGTTTGATGGTTATTGGATGAGGCACAGTGAGGCGTTGTTTGAGGGGGAGCAGAGGAAAGTAGAAGGTTGGGGGAAGTGGAGGTATGAGATAGATAAGAAGGGAGATGAAGTGGGGAGGAGGCAGCATTGAGGAGGAGGTGGGAGGGGGGAGAATTTTGGAGGGATGGTTGGGCGGGAGATTTTAAACGGAGGGGTTGGGGGGAGTTTTGAATGGGAGGGGCAAGGGGGAGTTTAGGAGGGGAGGGGCAAGGGGGGAGTTTAGGAGGGGAGGGGCAAGGGGGGAGTTTAGGAGGGGAGGGGCAAGGGGGGAGATTTGGAGGGGAGGGGCAAGGGGGGAGTTTAGGAGGGGAGGGGCAATGGGGGAGTTTTGGAGGGGAGGGGCAAGGGGGGAGATTTGGAGGGGAGGGGCAAGGGGGGAGATTTGGAGGGGAGGGGCAAGGGGGGAGATTTGGAGGGGAGGTGCAAGGGGGGGATTTTAAAAAGTGGATGATTCATGAAAGACGAACATTTATAACAATTTGGGTTTATTGTGATTTTCAAGTTAGCGATCCGTTTAAGAACGATGGAGGAGGGGTGGAATGAATGTGAATTTAGAGCATGTAGTGATTTAGAATTCTAAGAGATTGAATATTTTTTTGAAGTGGAATGAGTTGGAGAGGAAATTGAAAAGAGCCTTTTAAATAGGAAGAAAAACAGAGTGTTGTAATATACCACTGAATAAAACACTGCAGGGGAAAGTTTAAACATATTTAAACAGAACCGTGAAGAACAATCTTATATTCACAAAAATACCAACGGGGAGAGGGAGCCGAGAGGGACAACCACGAGTCACGTGAACAGGGGAAAAGGTGGAAGGCAAGGAGATAATGGGGGCGGCCGAGACTGCGCACGAGGACAGAAGCACACGATGGGACAACTTCACATGTGGAGAAAGGGAAATAAATGTTGTTGTTGTTTTTTTTTGTTTTTTTTGGGGGAGGGGGTTTGGGAGGGGAGGGGGGTTAAAACGTTAGACAAAGACAAGATGTTCGGGGAAGTTTGGGGGAGAAGGGAAAAATCTAAGAACCTAGCAAAAACAGCAAAGGAAGGAACAAACTTCGACGGGGGACCGGGGAAGCCTGACGTAAGGCTGCACACGCGCAGCAAACAGAAACGATTAATTTATGAAAGATTAACACCGAGAAACTTCCTCGGGACACACCATAGGTTCACACACCGAAAGATAAATACAGTTTCGACAAAATGCAATTGTGAACAATGACTTAACTTTGAAAACGTGGAGAACGTGTACAGCTTCGAAAATCTGTGCCGTCGCCGTCAATATCTCGCGAGATCCCTTCTGATAACATGTGAATGCATGTGCGTGCACACCCACACACACATATACACATACACACACACACCCACACTCATATACATACACATACATACACATGTACACGTGTACACCCACACACATATACACATACACACAAACACATCGCGTTTTTTCATTTCTGTTCCTCACAATTCTGTCTCTCTCTTCTTCATAGACACACACACACACACACACTATATATATATTGTAACGAATGTGGAAACGTTACAATGTGAACGTTACAAAAGTACGGTAACACCCTGTTAATGTAAATAATGGTCGCAGTCGGCGTCCTAGTTAATTGCATGAAACTTACACGCAGGTCACGATATATCTTTTAAATAGTGTATTTCCTTATTCCATGTAGGCTAAGTATGTGTTTTCCCACTAGATTGACTTTGCATTGTATCAAACAAAATAAGCGTAGGCCCTTCCAATTTCCCCAAAACCTCCCTTCCAATTGCCTTCCGCATTTTGGCCGGTTTTCTTCAAACCACCATTGGCCACGAGGTAGGGTTGGGGAAGAAAGGCGTGTCTCCACCTCGTCATAAGAGGGAAGGATTGAACCAGCCCTAAACAGCCAATCAACACCGCGGTGAGTGACCCGGTAGGCGTGCCCTCGGAGTCGGCGGCTTGATTTCGCTCGAGGTGATAAAAGCGACTGTAAGGGACTGCTTTAAGAGATGACTTGGAGATGACCCTGGGAGAGGAGCAAAGAGGCTGCACCAAAGGGAGCGGTGAGATGCGAAACGCTCCGAGCAAAAGAGGAGAGGTGCTCGGCAAGGAGACCAGCTTTGGAGAGACGCGCTGAAAGGAGGGAGACGGCCCCACCCCAAGAAGAGGAGCAGGTGTGCCGAACCAGCGCGTAACGTCTACCGCAGGGGAGACACGACGGAGGGTTTCCCGCCAAAACCGCGAGGAATTGCGAACTGCGGCCTCCCGACCTTGCCTCCCTCTCAAGCAATCCATCTCAAGCCTTACCTGCCTGCATTATCCCCTGTGTAAGTGTGAACGTCCTGTCCTGCTCGTTTGTCTTGGGGCTAAGTAAAAATGAATAGTGTAAGTTAACGATTCGCTGTGTTACTGCTTCTTCCATCCATTGCTTGTGTGTGTATAATAAAATCTGTTCTTCCTCCGTATTCTTCTACTTCTTCTTTTTCATTCTCTTTCGGTCGCTTTAGAGATTTCCCGATTGAATATCTGTGGGGCGATCTGGTCAACGTCGGGTGGAATCGGGTTTTAATCGGGGAGTAATTGTTCGGACGCGGTTAAATACACCACCGCTCGGTCAATATAACATCTAAAAGCCGCGTCGGTAACATTTGGTGTCGAGGAGTTGGATTCGGACCTGGGACTAAATTCAGTTAGGCCCAAATTTTGGAACACCAATTGTACCATTAGGGTAACATATTGGTGTTGGGAAGTAGAATTCGATCCGGAGCGCGTTTCACGCGCTCGAAATTATCACGGCGAAATTTGATTTTGTTTTACGAAAATACAAAACCCGAATTTTGAGATCGCGCCATGGACAATCAAGGCGATCGGATGTCGGTGGGAGAGATAGACAGGGTGGAATCGACCCAGGACCTCGGGGAAATGTATGTGGAGGATAGGGAGGAGGAGGAAAATAGCAATGTGGTTGCGGAAGTATCAGACGCGCAAAGTGGCGTCCTCACACACGTGGGTGTAGCGGCACCAAATTTTGCCGCGACCGTAGCAGCGCCGTTGGTGGATTCGAACCTTTTTATGTTGCAAATGGGGGCCCTTATGGAGAGGCTAGAAGCAAAAATGGGGGTTATGGGAAACAAAATGGGGGTAATGGGAAACCAAATGGGGGTAATGGGGAACCGGATGGATGCTCAGGGTGAGCGATTGGAGGGCCAAATGGGTGTAATGAGGGACGAAGCGAGGGGTACCGGTGAGGAGTTAGACAAGAAATTTGGGAAGTTCGACAATAATTTTGAGGAGTTAGACAACGGGATAAAAGAGGTAAAGAATGGGTTAACGGGGGTGGAAAACAGAATGGCTGCCCAGGAGAATCAGTTAGAGGGGGTGAAAAATGGGTTAATGGGGTTAGAAAATAGGATGGAGGACAAATTGCGGGAAATAGGGGAACAATCTGCCAGGGAAATCAAACAAATGGGAGAGCAAATAGAGGAGGTGAAAATCGGGGTAGAAACCAAACTGGATGCTCAGAGGGATGAATTGGGACAGATGAGGGTGGCATCTACAAAAGAGATGCAGGAAATACGACGAGGGGTAAGTGAGGAGGTTTCGGGGCTGCGCGAGGAGGTAAAGCGAGGTGAGAAGCGTATGGAGAAAGAGGTGAGAAATAATACGGCTAAGTTACAAGGGGGAATAGAAGATCTGACGGAGGAGGTGGAACAGCTGACAGAGGGACAAACGAAGTTAGTGGAGCAGGTTCAAAAGAACACTGCGGTACTAGGAGGGTTAAAGGCGACACAAAAAGAAATTAAAAACGAATTAATAGCGACACAGAGGCAATGTCAGATGGTACGGGAGGAACTGACAATGAGGGTGGACGAGGTGACAGAGATAATGGAGACAAAGGACCGGCAGGTGAGGAAGCACATAGAGACGGTCACGATAGCCTTAGAGGACGAACTTGAGGAGACGCACCGAGAAATAAAAGAGGTTAAACAAAAATTAGAGGAAGTGGAAGAAGAGGTGAGTGAAATTAAGAAGAGACGAACAGAAACTAAGAGAGAAATCCAGGAGGAGGTAATGGAATTGGTACAAGGTCGGTGCTCAACTCATAATGTGATGCTCACTAACCAAATAAAGAGTTTGCAGGTGGCAAAGGAGGAGCGGAGACGAGGTACGGAGGTGAGTGGCAATGTATATGATGTGAGGAAAACTTGAGTCGGCTTGGGGATTGGTTTGGATCCGGGTGTTCGTGAAAGGCCGTTGGTGAAGTGTGTGACAGGTCAGGTGTGCGAAAAAAGAGGTGTGCGAGAATGTCCGACCATGGGGTGTGTGAGGAAAAAGTGCACGCCGAGGAGTGAGTGTGCCGTCAAGAGTGAGTTGGTCGGGGCGCGTGTGCGAGGGGGTACATGGGGGCGCGGTGTGGTGAGTGTTGCGGAGGAGGTAACGAGAGAGTGTACACCTGTGGTGAGTGTTACAGAGGATGTAACGAGAGAGTGTACACCTGTGGTGAGTGTTACAGAGGATGTAACGAGGAAGTGTACGCCTGTGGTGAGTGTTACAGAGGATGTAACGGGAGGGTGTGCGCGAGAAAGGTGTGTAACGGACGGGTGCATGAGGAAAGAGTGTGCCGTCGAGAGTAAGGGTGAGTGCGCTGTCAAGAGTGGAGGTGAGAGTAGTGAGAGTGAAACGGAGCGTGAGTTGGTTATGACAGGTGAGCGAGGATGTACACTTGGAATGGAAGGATGCACACCTGGAATGGTAGAGCGTGTGTGGGAAGGCACATTTGAGTTGGTAGTGAGGCACGTGGCTGGGTGTGCGAATGAGAGCACACCTGTGATTGTCACAGAGGAAGTGACCGAGGAGGGGGCACGAAGAGGTGTGTTGGTGAGGTGTGCGACCAACGAATGTGTGCCAAAGTGTTCGGTGGTCAGGTGTGTGACCAAGTCGGCAAGCGGAATGAGTGTACCGAAGTGTGTAAGGAAAGGTACGAGGAGAATGGGAACAGCTGCATGTATGAGCAAGAAAGGGGTAGCGTATGCATGTAAGCGTCCAGGTGAAGCGTCGACGGTAACCGGTTTAGCGGTTAGGGCGACTTATAGCCGAATCGGGCCCTCGGTGCGTGCCGGGCTTCGCGTGCCGCGAGAACCAGCGGGGATCCGAGCCACGGCGGGTTCGAAAGGACCGCCGTGCGCGATCCACGCTGGGCCTCGCGTGGAACGGCCGCGGCCGGGCTCCACTAGGCGGAGCGGGCAGCTGGATAGGAAGGGTCGTTATGGCGACCACGTTTTGTTGAGACGTGCCGGCAGGTCGAGATCGGGACATTGGATGGCTCCACGCCGAGGTGGTGCGTGGGATCTCGGCCCGGGTAAGCCCCCGCCCCTGCCCCGAATGCGGGACGCATCCAGCCGCCGGCACAAAAGAATCCGCGTTCATTGCTCGGCTGTACGAAGCCGGGCTGTAGACGTGAATTGGCGCACCGAGAGGATGTAATAAGTAGACGGGGAAGGTGATAGTGAATTGATACGAAATTTCGAAAGGTGGGTAGAATTGGCAGTAAATGGAAAATTTTTGAATTGGTTGGAATCTGGACGAACAAAATTGATAGTGAGAGACCCCCGATGTGGAGGGATGGCAAATCCACCATCCCTCACAGATGGGGGCAAAGGAGCTATAGATTATGGGGTTGATGGCAGTGAAAACTAGCCCGGGTGGGTTAGGATATTGATAGGGCCCTAGAAGATGACATTAGGTAACGTTAAGTTTAGTTAGTGACTGATACCTGTAGTGGGGACGCAGGTAGATTAGTGTGGATTATAATGACGTGGGAGCGCAATAGTTTAAAGGGACGACTGGGAAGCGCAAGTTTCAGAGGGGAGTAGTTAGCTGAGATGATGCCGTGTGTGTGAGGATTGAACAGGTGAGAATGGAACAGGTGTGATTGCACAGGTGTGCAACTGAACAGGTGTGTGGAGCAGTGTATGAGGGAGTAGTGGTGATTGCGTGTTGTGTTGACCAAATGGTCCAGGAAGAAAGGAGGGTGCAGGTGGCACCAGGTGTGAGGGCACAGGTGTGCAACAACAGGTGTATGTGGCTGTGTGGAATAAATGGTAGTGTGGAATATCTGGAGTAGTGGAATGGATGGTCGTGGAGTGAGAATGGTGGAAATTGTGGAGTGGAGTGGATGGTGCGAAGGTGTGAATGGGGGAAGAGTGGACCCCCATCACGGATACCCGG